>NC_143017.1:70238575-70337013 GCF_055824585.1 Amblyomma mixtum | reverse complement strand
AAGGACGCAGCAAGGTGAACGCTGTTGGTTTCGAGGCACTGAGAGTACTGCAAGGCGTTTGCACTAAGGTTTCTACTCATCAATTTCGCCGATCATTGTCTGACAACTGGTTGGCGGAAAATAAGGTGAATTATGACTGCGAATGGGTTTCGAAGCCGCGACTGTACTGTATTAGACCACTGTGCTATCGGGGCATTTTTTTTTCACACGCAGAAAAAGAAACCTCTTTATTTGCAGTAATACATACATTACAGTGGTGAAACCCAGAGAATATGATCTAAAATTATAACATCCCTGTTTGTACATAGCGAGACGGGAGGAAGCTGCCGTAGCTCTAGCGGCGGCCGAAGGTTACCGTAGGAACAAGTCTTTGATAATCCTGACAGACTCCAAAGCAGCATGCAGGAACTACATACAGGGCAAAATAAGCAAGGAAGCGCTGAAGATCCTCCTCGAAGCAAAGCTTCCAAATAAGACCTTAAGACACAGGATTTTCTGGATACCGGCACACACCGGGATAGAGGGTAACTCGAGGGTAGACAGCCTAGTTCGCGAGATCACGAGCCGAGCAGGGCAGTCGGAAACCCTGGAGGACCCCATGACGGTGGAACCAACGTATGCAGAAATATTAAACTATCACAGAGGGCGGAGATTCAAATACCCACCACCGCACACATCATTAACACAGCACGAGGCGGTCTGCTGGCGGAGACTGCAAGCAGGGACTTTCCACAATTTATACATACTACATAAGATGTTCCCTACACAATACAGGGACACATGTCCGTGGTGCGGAGCAACCCCCACGCTATATCACATCACATGGGGAATGCGAACATAACAGAGCATTTCACAAGCTAAATGACCCGAATGCGGAACAATGGGAGGGCCTGCTGACCAGCAGCGAGCTCACGGCCCAAAGGGCACTGGTGCAGCACGCCTGCGAAGCAGCAAGACTCAGCGGTGCCCTGGAATAGGGGCGCCGACCTTGTGAAGAGGCCGAAGACATGAAGACATCGGCCCACCGCTAAAGCCTGATTTTTGGAGCATTAAATGTTTTTCACTCACTCAAGCCAGTCGGAAGGAGACAGTATACTTGCAACTGCGATGGGGCAGGAGTGTAGGGAAAGATTGGAGAGAAAAGTCGAATATTGCAATCAAGAAAATCACTAGATGAAACACGATTAAGGTGGAAGGAAAATAAATAATAATAATAAAAGAAAAACTTTCTTTAGTACGGAGAAAGTGAACTCAAAGTTGATCGATGGTTAAGGAACGGAGGATGAAAAGGATCAAAGGAGACCGGTTGGTGGCGATAAGCAGAGGTTGCGAGTTGATTGTTACCCGGCAAAACAGGACTCTTCTGTCAATACTACTTAAAGCGATCGGTATGGCGCGTCTCGAATCCGATGGCTGCCTGTCGACCGTGCGCAAGCCCATCTCTAAGGCCGGAGCCCGGCTCCGGACTGTCAAATACCTCATAAATACCCCCTGAAAGCACATAATTGGACAGCCGCCACCGTTGGGCAGTTGGTAGAGCACCGGGCGCTAAATTTAGAAGCCGTGGGCTCGGCACTTACCGTCAACATGCGACAGTGTTTTCTTCTGTTATCTCATGAGTTACCTTTCAGTGATGAAATATTTAACCTATGATTAAGTTATTGATTAGGCCGACAAATTTCGAAAAAAGAGAGAACTTCCCACGATGCTACTTTCGATTACTGTTAGCTTCATTCATACAGCGGTGATGTTAAAGGATTTTTACATGAGCCGGACAAGATTCAAAGTAGGAAAGGAAGAACACAGCAAATGGATCACTTATATGACCGCGTACACGAAGCTATTACAGATCAGCCACTCGTATTCGTCTCGATTACGGCCCCAAAGAAAGTATTCCGTGATTTTTAATTTGCGTGCCTTGTAGCGCGTTTTCCTTAAGCGAGAACAAAAGAACTGGAATGTGATGGGCCCCAAGGCGCCCTAGGGCCTCTTCGAGTAACGCCGTTGAAAGGAAGTAAAACTGCGATGTCATTTGGTTGATGGCTTAAAATATTTTCATGCTTGATGCTTTTTGAGCACAAAATCTCGACACGTGCTTGGTCCAGGAATTTGTCGAGATTAAAGCGATTGGGTGCTCACAGAAACGAGGGACGGGGATATTAAGACAATACAGCGCAGCATGCTTCTTAGTGGTGCAAATCAGATGAGAGTTTTTGTTTTTCTTGTGCTTTCTAAGTATCTAAAAGAGCCTCCTCTTGACGACATAATGATTTCCGAGCACGATTCTTTCTTCTTTAGTTTCGGTTCTTCGCTCTGTTTATTTTTTTTTTCATTGACATACGCAGCCAAGCTGTAGAAAGGTACCTGCAACTGTTTCTTTTTTATTATAATATATGAGGTAGGGAAAATTTGACTCTAATTTCCCTGCGAGACCTCCCAAAGCGAAGTAATGAAATCCTACACAGCCTCTTTCGTGTGCAAGATAAGCATAATTTTCAAATGAACTTGTCTTACTTATTCTCCCTATAGTCGGTGAAACCTGCAGATTGTCATTATTTGTGTTATGCAATTTTACACTGTTTCACTGCTCCTCTGCTGAGCGGAAAATGTACACGCTGCTCGAGACGACGTAAGCGCTGAACACACGGATGAACAGTTTATAGGAAAACCACAACCGTGATGTAAGTATTCAGGGGACAATAGCCAGAACATTCTTGTTGTGTACATCCTGGGCAGCGTGTCCATATGAAAACATTTAGCATGAAAGCGTGACGTATTTTAGTTAAATGATGTTACAATGACATTCCGTTATGAAGAATTTGAGGGCTGAATTATAACTTGCTGCTAAGTAATCAGCTTCTAAAACATTTCGCAATTCGTAGAATGGTTTCAGTCTGACTAACGAGAGAACGGTGTTGCTCGAGTAGCCTGCTTTGTATTTTTCCAGCGTATGACACATGCTCAAGAACTAATGTTTCACTACACAATATTTTATTACTAAGTTAAACTTTCATGCAGCTGAAACGGCGGAAATTGGGTCGCTCTATAGCATTATGCTGTAAAACATCACTGGTCTTTCTATATACGCATATCAAAGGCGTTCGAAGAAGCTTCCGCGCATTTCTGTCAGAAAGTCACTGAAACTAATCATGCTACTATTAATGAACTGAATGCCAGCAAAGCGAAAAGCCTGCACTGTCATTATCTCCGTTACTGTTTACGTCACTGATGCCTAAGAAGACGTACGCGATCACAAAAGCGATTTCGGGCCCCAGAGTGCTGAAATGCATTCTCAAGTAGCCGCACTGGCCACATGCAGATGCAAAATAGGCGTTCATGCATTGCGAATAGAATGTCCCTCGCATGAACGCAAACCCACATATTTTCATTCATGGCGCGGTGGTCTTGACGAGGCGATGAAGTCCCGCCTTTTAAGGAAAACACTGATGCGTGACGCCAGGCATACGGTCTAAGCCTCTTTTAGGCTGCTCGATTTTCCGACCACCGTTGCACGTCCCTTTGTCTACGCCCGTCACGCGCCCGCCGTTTCCTAAAAAGGGCCCTGTCTGAACACGGTTCGAAGAGGCGCAAATTTTTCTTAAGAACTTCCCTTGCATACTGCATGGAGTACTTATTTGCTTAGTTGCTCGCTCCTGGACTTTCCAGGGGAGTGGACCGGGAATGGAGCACGCATGCTTTTGACGTATCTTTCTAATTTTTGCTACTTCCTGTATATTATTATTCTAAAGCAAAGTTACCAGACGTGGCGTAGAATGAAATGTCTCAGAGGCGGAGAGGGTGACCTAGTCAAGGAAACGAAAAAATACAGACACGAATAAAAAAGACATCAGTCAAAATCAGCGGCTTATTCGGGCACCACCGGAAGGGTATATTTAATGCTTCAAACTCAACGTCTCTTAGACATAATCGGAGACACCGTAGAGAACAGCCGCTTGGTTACAGCATAGTGGCAGGAAAACTAGGATTAGCCACATGCTTTTGAGCAATCGTTGCCGACAGTTTATTGTTAAGGTTGAATAGTAGGCGAACAAAAGCGCGACCATCTTGTGATATGTTACCAGCATTACGCACACAAAAAAACGGGTGGTTAGATATAGAATGTAACTACGGAAAAGTTCAGTTTTATTCCTTAAATGCCCCCTTTTCAAGGGGGTGTTACATAAGCATAACAAACCGTAACGGAATAAAAAGTATTTCCTGATACGCTTTTCGAAAAGGGCTCCAAATCACGCTTGATAAAGAGCTCAGATGATATGAACGGAAAAACGTTTTCGACATTGCTGGTTACTTTCCTCGAAAACTCAAGATTAAGCATAGGTACTGATTAAAGAATCAGAACTAGGGGAACTCAAGATGAGGTGCGAGTATCTGATAAGAAACACATACACCACTCCCGCAAATAGGATTCCTAAACATTCATCGGTACACAACATCCACTTGATCTGTGTGAGATGAAATCAAATCTCCGATGCTCTCGTTGAAAAAAAAAAGACGTATCCTGGTTGCCGTTAGAATAAGAGACACAGTGTATGCTTCGCAACCACCAGCCGATTAAGTGATCGATAGCCAGCATTTCGCCAGCATGGAAAGCTTGAGTTTCACATGCGACGCTGGTCTGAAAACAAAGAATCCATCTCCGCAAAAGAAGAAAGCGAGAAGACAAATTCGTGGCTCAGAGGCGAAGACAATCGCTCAAACTGTCGCTGAGGCTAGCAACAGATTCTTTTTAGCTTGTGGCACTCCTACACAAAAGCAGGATACGTAAATGGGCCTCCAAGGGGCCGTTGCATTCCATGTTCCTTTTGTTTTGAGTTCACTGGGTGTTTTTAAGCCCTCTCGGCTGTTAAGAGCCCATTTTCCTCCAGCCGCCCTCCGCAATGCTGCCTCAGTACACCTCTCAGCGTTTGAAAGAGCAAAACAAAAATTCTCCACCCATGCTCAAATGAACAAAAAATGCCCTGTAACAAGGAGGAAGAAAAATTTCCTCGTCACTGGTGAATGTTTTCTCAGAGATAATCAGGTATGGGGGCCACTTTAGCAAACCGACACCTCGTCGCATATTCTTTCTGTTGTCTTGCTGATGTGATGTCAATTTATCATGTGCATAATGAGCATCGCGCTCAGTTTTCTGCTTTCTTCAGTGAGACCATGTTTGTTATTTTTTAAAAACTAGTGAATTAATCGCCTTTACCAAACATTATTGCTGTTAGCTTGTGTTGGAAACTGTCCTCACTTGCTTACGGCCATCCTTTGCCCTTGAAATCAGTTTATTGGTAGGCATCTTGCACAGCGTTACGATCATCTAGTGTGTGTCTGTTCTTTTCGAGGGACGGTAGACCCTCAGACAACTCAAGCCAATAAAATTCGCTTTAGTCTGTTCATCAGTGTGCGTTTTTTCTAGAAACGTTTTGTACAGGTACGTTTCATGATCAACCCACAGTTGACGTTAAAATTAATTTTTTTATGCGAAAGGGCCACCGCGATGGCTCAATGGTTATGGCACTCGGCTGCTGACCCGAAAGACGCGGCTTGGATCCCGGCCGCGGTGTTCGATTTTCGATGGAGGCGAAACTCTGGAGGCCCGTGTACTGTGCAATAATAGTGCACGTTAAAGAACCCCATGTGGCTGAAATTTCCGGAGCCCTTCACTGCGGCGGCTTTCATAGCCTTAGTCGCTTTGGTGTTATAAGCGCCATAAACCATCAAACCATTCTTGCCAAAGAACTGTTTCCCTCCTACCACCACAAAATCAAAATATGGACGCTCAGAGAGGCTCGAAAGGAAAGAAAAGGCATAGAAGTGGCTTCGTGAAAAACTTTTATTGCACTATATAGAGAGGTGCGGACGTCCTAGCAGGGACCCACATACTAGGTGGTGTCCCTTGTCCGGGACCCCATTGAACGAAGCCGTCGTCCTGACTCCCTTGAACAAGGCTCGTTGGGCTTGAAGGTGTCAACAGCAAACCAGGGCCGCCTTCCAGTCCTGTCTTGCATTGTTGGGGTTGTGGGTTAAGGTTGCATTTCGCTGTCAGGCCCATATCTCGTGTGTTATCTCGCCACAATGCTGGAACCTGCCGGTGATCGTAGCGGCAAAGTGTTTCAAATAGTCGGGCATAATATCGTCTTTGTGAAATGTCACAGGAGCACGCACTCGTTCGCCTTTCCGGGCCCCTCAGCGGGCGTAGGGTATCGGCAATGATATACTTGTAGTGATCTAGAATTTCGCTAAATCTGGTGAAGAGTTTGCCCTCACCCTGGTCCATGGAGTCTGCGGGAGGTGCCCGGGAGATGAGTGCACGGTCAGCCGCATTCGCAGCTTCGTTTCCACCCAGACCCTGATGATCGGGAGTCCAGGCAATATGTTTTCATGGGATATCTGATTTCCTCATCCTCCATCGCAATATTCTTTCTGCCAGATGTATGACCCACGCGGCCTTGCAGTTACGGTACGCCCCTCGCGACCATACGACCGGCGACTATGTATCCTCTGACCACATCATTTACAAGCATACCTCCTGGTCTTCTTCCACGCCGAACTACACTACAGGAAGGGTTTAGAAATGTTCCTGGTCGAAGAAACGACCATCTTAAGGTCATAAAATTGAAAAAAAATCTAACATTTTCGCAATGACTGCTTTTCTTTTATTCTGCTCGCTTGGTGCGTGTTATATGCGCGTTCTAAAACGCAGTAATTGCTGTCATCGAAATAAAATGCCGCACAGACACGAGGGAGATTGCTCTTAGTGAGCTTTTTTTGTTTTTTTGAAGAGGGGTGGGGAGGGACGGCCCTTTTTATACAGTAGTATCGCTTGCGCTACGCAAGAAAACTCCGGTGAGAATTTTGATCGCTAATGGATATTTCATGCAGCTGTCAGGCTTTCTTTCAAAGGTTCGTTTGGAAGCGATTAAAAAGAAAGCTTTGAAGAGCGCCGCACATTGCTGTTTAATAATTGCTTGTACAGCTCACGTACTTATCATGCTTCAACGAAAAGTCTGTTCCGCTAGGAGAGAAAGCAACAAAAATGCAGGCAGGTATTTTCGGAACGACCGTAACTCAGAGGAAAGGAGTGAAAACCAGCCATTTGCATAATTTTCCGGGTCGCGTTTATGCATTCTGCAGTCCGCCTATCCTGCCACCCAGGTAGCACAAGGCAGCGGGCCAATATTGGAAATCCACTGGCAAAGCGTGGGCCTAACTAGGCCCAGAGTTGCCAGTGAGCATCCGATATTGGTTGTGCCACTCCTTAGCACATCCAACAATGGCCCTGGTTGTCAATCGCTTTACCAGTATTGGCTGAGCCATAATTAGATCCTGGCTATCATGGGCCAGGTTAGCCAGGATTGCCCCACTGTTTGCCATTGCTGGCTGTGCCATCATCGAATCCTGGCTATCATGGGCCATGTTAGCCAGTGTTGTTCCACTCTTTGCCAGAATTGGCTATGCCATTTCCGGGAGCTGGCTATATTGGCCTAGGATTGCCACCGCTTATCCAGTGTTCAAAGTATACTGGCAAACGTTGGTAAACATTGTGTCATCCATTAAAATGGGTTCAAAATTATTTTTATTGTCGAGTACCATATCGGCAGTTCATAATTTTCGAACGCGCTTAAACATGCGAGTTCAAAGATTTGGTTTTATTTATTATTATATTTTAACCGAACACTTTTGCAGTTTGTGAGCAAAAGCTGCACTCTGGTTGCGCAGTGAGCAGCAATAATACGTTTAGGAGAATTGCGATCGAAGTCCTGTTGATCAGAATTAACGTTCTGATTACACCCGACACGCCTTCAACAAAAATTGTCAACAGGTGCCTTCAACAAAAATCAAATAAGTTTCATTTGATTAAATTTTTGGAATAAAAAAATCACTTTTTTTTATTCGCTCTAGGAATTCACTGCCGCAGTGCGCAGCTGGTGTCTGCTTCAGGGAGATCGCGATACAAACGTAATAGATTAGCGCAAGTGCATTCGCTAAACCGAAATTGTGCTCAGTTTTGGCAACGTCCAGAAACGAAGCAGTCGCCTCGTAATTTCGAATTATGCGTTGCGCTCGTGAAATATTAGGCGGATGCTTCATAAACGCACGCGGACACGTGCTAAGCGATTCCTACGCTTCCCTACGTCTTGCCCTGTGATCGCGCCTTTCCCGTGTTTTCTGATTTGCTATTTCCTTCCTTTTCTGCAAATCGTTGTGTTGGAAATAGTTGTTTTTGACCATTTTATTCTTCTGTTGCGTAATTTGCATTGGGGGC
Source organism: Amblyomma mixtum (assembly GCF_055824585.1). Lineage (NCBI taxonomy): Eukaryota > Metazoa > Arthropoda > Arachnida > Ixodida > Ixodidae > Amblyomma > Amblyomma mixtum. The sequence continues at coordinate 70,328,741 of NC_143017.1, read as the reverse complement.
TATATAGCTCTTGCTCACGTCTTTGCATATTTACTCGCAGGTTCTTTTTTTCTTTCGAACATCACCTTTATTGATGAAAACCATCGAAAGTAGTTGCGAACCACAATTCAACATGCCTTTGTTTGTTTTTGCTTTTTTTGCGCGAAACTTCCACCCCAACAAACAATTTGAGGATTCTTCGACGACCACTAAATAAATGGACTGACAACTGGCGTTAGACGCATGTTAACCTAGCTTGTTTGGCGCATGTACGGTACATGAAACTATGAAAGAGCGCGCATTCTGCTTGGATATTTTTTTTGCTTTATATTTTTGTTATGTGGTAACATTTTAAGCTATCTTGAACTGACAGAAGCCACATCATACGGCCCCACAAAATACGCGAGTGTCTCAAGTCGTTTTGGCGAAATGCATCTTGAAGCTCCAAGTTTTTCAATTCAAAATTTTCAGGCTTTTGCTGCAGCTTTGTAGCAATACTTTGACGCTTCCGTGTTTCCCATCCACTTCTCTCTTGTAGATATTGCTTTCTGTACTGCCTGTGGCCATGTGACTCATTCTCCAAAAATTCCAAACCCTTTTCACGTGTTTTGGCCTCTTTCCCTCTCTCTTTCAAGTCTTCAAGTCCAATATCTCCCCACCTGTTCTCCCGGCCGTGCCCTTTTCCAGGGAGCGGGCTAACCCCCCCACCCCGCGAAGCGCTATTTTTTCTTTTTGGTTGTCACTTTCTCAAACCTGTTTTCCCTCGCACGCAGCTACGCGCTTCGCTGTTCCTCCACCTCCCTGTCTCCACCTTTCAGCTCGAGGACTTTTCTCGGAACCACAAAACCTGTGTAAAGGAAAATTACTCTCTCCCCTCCAGCCAACCCCCCCCCCCCCCCCACACACACACACCATCGTCTCCACTGCTCGTCTTGGAACCGCGCGACTCATCACAATAAGACATTCTTGACTGCACGGCGGAGCTCAACCACGTGCACAACCAACGCGACGAAAATGCATGCACACTCGAGCTAGTACCGTTCATAGTCTGTGCACGCGAAAAGCCGCACTCATATATTAGGAGAGCTCCGACGCTGTTCGTACCGCCTGCAAGATCTTTTGTAAGTACTAAAACTCTTTTACCTTGATATACGTCTGGAAGTTAAAGTGGTTTTTGTAGTAAATGTTGCTTCGACTACATGCGCCTTTATTTTTTAGGCAGGAGAAGAGAGCGAGTCAAAAAGCACGAGGACGACTTCTGTGTACCCACTCTCATTGCGAAATGGCTTGCTTGACGTCGTGCGCAGTGGAATTGCGGCCGAATGGTGAGAATTTAATTTTTCGTCTTTGGTGAGATGAACTCACTAAAGATTCACTACTTTGGCTAACAGCGGGTTTGAACTCATATGACTTGAGATAGGATGCATTCGGGAATATGTCCTTTACCGCTTATGCACGACGGAAATCAGAACCGCTTAATTAATTTTCCACTGCAGACTAGTTGGTAAGGATATGTGTAATACTTCCGTAGTGTTTCTTTTTGCCTTCTACTCTTGCAGACTCAATAGAAAATCCGCAATTACTGGTTAAAGCTTTTGCCCAAGTTCTCTCGCAATGAAAAAGGGCATTACTCTGGACTATAAGACTAGTATTTTTGTGTGGTTTTCAAGTTGCAGTTTCGAATCCAACTATAGCATGCATGCGAAGCAACTAAGGTAAAACAAAGGTGCCCTGAGTTCCTTGCGTTCAGCGTATTTCGTCAAAAATCGCAAGCCGCATTTTTAACCCCATTAAATAAAACTAATCAAAAATGTTGTTTTGACGTCCATGTGGAAGAGACGCTACAACCTGTGCATGTTTACTGGAATAAAAAATTACCTCGCAATTTAGAGATACGAGTTATATTAAAACAAAATAATACATTAATCTGTTTTCAATATCACATTAATTTGCTTATCTCGCATTGAATATATTTACTGGGAGTGCGACACGACGCATTAAACTAAATTAAACCATTTGGTATAAGGGAAGTTTAGTAAATTAAATTCCACTTTGTGCAACTAATGTGGTGCTGGTTCTTAAGAATAAATTAAAAATTATCCTGTAAAATATGTTGCTAGTGTCTTCACGATGACTGTGTTTCACAAAATTCGGTGTAATTTAATCATTTTTGTTTTTGTTCTGTGATGGCCATAACTCAACTTACCATGACATCATGCATCTCTTTGCAGGCTTGGCGCTTCGTGAGGCCATCGTGCAAGAACTGGACGAGGAATTGCTTTGAATGCAGTCCAGCAGCCCCCTTGCAAGTGGAGTGCAACGATTACTTTGGATATGACTGATCAGTTCACTGGAGGACAGCTCCGTTGAGCGCTTTATGGATGCCTTAGCCGTGCCGCAGCAGCTTGCCGAGATGCTTTGTCCAACCTGATCGGCACGCACCAAACTTGAAAATAAATTGTTTTCCCACAGCCTCTGCCACCATGCTCTTGGGCCCCTTTTCTTTACTCCCCACGGTGGCTGGTGGTAGCGCAAACCATCCTGTGTGCGCTAGAAGCGTGATTCTTGTAACTCAAAGTAATAAACGGGTCTTTTTAGAGCGCAGCTCTTTGGCGTCCGTTCCTGGGTTTCGCGTCGTCGTCGGCGTCGGCGTCGGCCTCGTAACCAGCTCCGCCCCCAATGTCACGCTTTTCAATTGGTCGAAATGCTCGTGACGTCACAGTGCGCGAATTTCAAATGGGGCCAATTGTACTTTGGCTAGTAACCATGCAACCAATCAAAGGGATCGTATAGTGATGCTGCAACTAAGTTGGACTGAGTTTAGTTAATTGCTTAATTAATCAATTAGCCTAATTAATATAGAGGAGAATGAAGAGGTCAGAAGAAAAAGAAAGACGCGCGCCGCAGCGACAACAGCATCCGCGGAAGGAGACGCTGCTGAAAAAAAACAGACAAAGTACGAAGCCGCGTTCCCTCCACCACCACGCACTTCCCCACTCAATAAGACGTTGCTCGTTTCATATACGTTGTGTCGAACATCCTAGACAGTTCCAACAATTGACAGGTTAATGACAGAACACGATGGATAGAAATACAATAATATAAATATGAAATAGCCTAATTAACCTTTCTAGTTAGACCGCATAAATCAATAAAACCGAGAACAAAATTGGTCGAGTTGGGGAATCGAACCAGGGTCTCCGGAGTGCGATACGAGCACGCTAGCCACCCCGTAATGCCCAGCTGAATGGTTTGGAATGAACAAAGGCGCGTCTAGCTAATACGGCGTCTTCGTTCACTCCCATCTTCCCCCTTTCCCTTACGTCGAGGTGCAGGTGTCCACCCAGATATGCGAGAGAGAGATACATTTCCTTTCCTCAAAAAATAAATTTACCGTCCAGCAAGGCGTACAGCCGAATTGGCGATGGCGTTCTGTGGACTCCCTGGCAGCGTTGCAAGACGCTGTCGCGTTCCACTCTTACAGGCGAAGCTTAACATGTTAACCACACATCAGTAACACACGCAGACAGCCAATGGACGCGTCATTCGCTGGCAGCACTTGATTCATCATTCACAACCACATTCTTAACGTACGCTCCCTTGCCGCACATGCCAAGGACGTACACCACGATCACATTCTGCGCCATTCCTCTGTACTTTGCTTTGCTGAAACCTGGATGGATCCCGAAGAGCCTCTCGAAATCATAGATTTCCTATACTGCTGTGGTGCTCGCAGAGACCACAACAGAGCGGCGGGAGTCGCTATCTACTTGCGCACAGGTCTCTCTGCAATACCAGTCGAAATGTCTGGCACGTCACATGAAGTTGGCGAACTGTGCGCCGCAAAGTTGCCCAACGGCTTGCTGGTAGTAGCTGCCTACTTCGCCCCTACCGCACTCACGAAAGACGTCGTGCACTTCCTGCAACTCGCATTAACCGTCCATCGATCCACACCGATGTTAGTAGTGGGGGACTTTAATGTTGACATAAAGACAAACAGCAATTTCCTAACACTTATGCGGGAGAACATCCCGTTCCTCTCGCTCGTAACGCGTCCCACGGCTGTGACAACCTCGCGAGGCACTTGTATAGATCTCGTCTTTGAGAATCAAGCATTGGTGTACCAAGTCGAACATATATCAGTCTATTTCTCCGACCACAAAGCTTCCTTCATGACTGTCAAGAACTGTTAGTGGAGTCTTTGTTAAAGGAATACGTGTGAAAAATAAAAAAAAAATTCTGTGATAGCGCATACATGTGTTGCTCGATTTCTTTGCCTCAATCTATCGAAAAGGTGAAACAGCTTATTTGCTGCGCTCAAATTTCGCATTACGAAGTAACGTAATCGTCGGTAATTTTTTCTGGAATTCTTTCGCAACCTCATTTATGAATATTTGCTAGGTAGAATGGTATGTATGTACATCCATCCACAGTGCCGGTCATTGCCGAGTGGGTTAATTGCATGTGTCAGCGTTCGAAAGCTGGATGCCATTATTCGAAAGCTGGAAACCATTACTCGAAAGCTGGAAACCATTATTCGAAAGCTGGATGCCAATATTCGAAAGCTGGAAACCATTATTCGAAAGCTGGCTACCAATGTTTGAAAGCTGGATGCCAATATTCGAAAGCTGGAAACCATTATTCGAAAGCTGGCTACCAATGTTTGAAAGTTGGCTACCAATGTTTGAAAGTTGGATGCCAGTATGAGACCTTTGCTGGTCCATGCTGCAGAACGAACATCGGGACTGCGTTGGCCGCTTGATCGGCCGAGCGTTGGCCCAAAACTGGCATGAAAGTAAGGCCAATGTGTGGAGTGGTAGCGCTCGGCCCAAATGCCAGTGTAGGACCGATGTTCGTGCCAAGTTTTGCCAACACTTGCGCGACGTTCGGCCAATGTGGTTGTGCTGCCTGGGCATACGCCGAGCGGCGCATTGCGAATACTGGCGCAAATAGCGAATAGCGTCAGCTCTGCAACGCACTCCTCTAGCAACCATTTACGTCGCTTGGTGTTCTGCACACGAACGAGCGAATTTTGACTATTCAGCGCTGGTTAACTCAGTTACAGACCCAAACTCTCTCTAAACAGCGAGCACATTCTGAGTATACAAAACCCTGCTGCTTGCCGCTGAGCATGTTAAAAGCGAGGAAGCATTTCTAGCCACGGCTAACACTATTTTCTTCGAAGCCAGAAATGCTTCCTCACAGCAACGCTAAGCGTTGTCATGTGAAATCTTTTTTCTTCTCTCAGTCGCCCATTCTATTCCTGCGTTTTCTATCGCGCAGCCAGCCAGTTTAACCGTCAGCAGCGTCGCTAAACTGTTGCGGCGTCGTAAATGTTTTAAAAACCCTTCCAAGTGAGGTGGTGGAGGTGAAACACTTTTATTCTAAGAACTAAAAAATTTGCTGATGACTACGCTATATCCTAATGCGAAAATTGAGCGCAGGTCATCAGCTGTTTCAGCTTTTCGACAAATTGAGGCAAAGAATTCGAGCAAGACAGGTATGTATACAATCAATTTTAGACAACTTGGTATTTTTCACACAATTTGCTCCCTCAAGAAACACTCCACTAACAGTTCTCGATTGTCTTGACGGAAGCTTTTCGGTTGTTGTTGTTGTTGTGACTGAGATAAGGATGAAGAGGAAATTGCACGGGTCTGCTACTGGCTCGAGCCAAGCCACCACCGCTGTCACGTGCAGATAGAGGAGAGTTAAAAGGTTTGGTTTGGTTTATGGGGTTTAACGTCCCAAAGCGACTAAGGCTATGAGAGACGCCGTAGTGGAGGGCTCCGGAAATTTTGACCACCTGGGGTTCTTTAAAAAGATCAGAGGAAAGAGAAAAAGGAAAGAAAAGACGCGCGTCGCAGCAACAACTGCGTCCGCCGGAGCGGACGCTGCTCAAAAAGAAGCGGCCGAAGCCGCGCTCGCCGAAGCGAGAACAGATAATCCTGTAGAAAAAGACGGATATATATATGCTCGACTTGCTGCACCAAAGGCTGGTTCTCAAAGACGAGGTTTACGCTACTATTTAGCGAGGCTGTCAAAGCCGTGGGATGCGTTACAAGCGAGGGGCACAGTATGTTCTGCTACATAAGTGGTAAGAAATTCCTTTTTGTTTTTGTATGTGGATTAAAGTCCCCACCCACCCTGCCACCCTGGCAGGTGGCAGTTAATGGTTGATCGCGAGAGTTCGCTCACCGCTGTCAGCGCTAACGCATGCAGCCCACATCTCTCTCTCATCACCCCACGTCCGCTGGCCTAGGCGTCCGCTGACCCAGAGAGCCAGTTATGCCCACTTCATTTCTCTTCTTTCACTCCCACCTTCCTCCCTTCCCTTACGGCGCGGTTCAGGTGCCCGCCGAGACATGTGACACTGATACTGCGCCATTTCCTTTCCTCAAAAACCAACACAATGAACGACCATGGCCTATGGCTTCAGCGCCGCGTTTCTGGCACAAATTGGTAAATTGGTTTTCTGAGGAAATGTAAAACACAGTATCTGTCTCGCATATCTCGGTGGACAATTGAACCGCGCCGGAAGGGAAGGGAGGAAGGCGGGATTGAAAAAAAATTGCCGACGATTACATTACTTCCTTATGACAGATTTGAGCGTGGCTCATCTGTTTTAGCTTTTCAACAGACTGAGGAAAAGAATTTGAGCAAGGCATGCATGTACAATTACAGACAACTTGTTATTTTTCTTCAAGAAACACTCCACTAACCGTTCCCAATTGTCATGAAGGAAGCTTTGTTGTAGTAGAAAAAAAAAGATGGTAATATGCTAGACTTGCTGCACCAATGCCTGGTTCTCAAAGACGAGGTCTACGCAAGTATTTCGCGAGGTTGTCACAGGCGTGGGTGGCGTTACGAGCGAGAGTGAGTGAAGAAACTTTATTTCCGCCAGGGAGGAACGCTGCGTTCGCCGAAGAGTGCGGACGTGCCTCACATGCGCTCCGTGATTTTGGGGTCCTTTGACCCGGTTAATCCCATCGGACTACCGAAATTTTGGTCGGAATCGACGTCGGAAGTGAAGAGGACCACGAGGATACCAATTTCAAGCCGGTGGGTCTATTTTTTCGGATTTTATCGGCATTTGAAGTTCCCACGTGGTCGGCAAGGCGTTAAGTACGGGGCTCCGCGGCCTTCCCGGCTTCGGCCCGCGGTGAAGACGCATCGGAGCGATGTCCCGAACGAGAAATCCGAGCTACGACCAACCCATGACCTTAGGACCGACAAGATTTTCGGCTGAATCCCAGGAAAACATGGAAGAAGACTTCCACGACACCATCGAAGTGGCCCACATGCAGCAAGACCGAGACGGCCTCGCTGCAGCAGGGATCCAAGCCCCGGGAAGCAGCACCTCACCGATCCAACGCTCACAAGTAAGCGGAATCGACAGAGAAAAAGAAGACGACTGGATAGTCGCCATGTCGAAGAAACAAAGGAAACGCCAAGATGGCGGCGGCAAGCAGCAAGTTTTGGAGGGAAACGGCCTAGATTGCGCGCCTTCTTCAGGGGCGACGAAGAACGCAGCTGGCGCGCCAGCTGCGGCGGAGAACGAGAGGGAGGGAGCGCCGAGGCGACGCCTGCCTCCGCTCCCCAGAGACGACTTTAAAATCGTCCTCCGGCCGAGAGGACTCGCAGTCAGAGACTTGCACCAACACCACGTGGCGCGGGCGGTAGTCGCGGCTACCGAGCGGGGATGTAAGGAAGAAGACCTGATCATCCGGCTGCGCAATGGATCAAACATCATAATTGTGAGCACCAGCAACGAAGAAGCGGCCAAGAAGATTATGCGCATCAAGCAGCTGAGCTTCGGAGGCAAAAACTACGCCGTAAACGCACACGTGGCGGCGCCGGAAGGCACGCTACGTGGGGTGATCCACGGAGTGGATCCGGAGACTTCGCCCGAGGAACTCAAGGCAAGCCTCAGAGTTCGCACGCAAGGCGTGAAGATCCTAACAGCCAGAATGCTCGGGAGATCCAGCACGGCCATCATCACCTTCGACGGCCCCACCCTCCCGAAGCAAGTTCTCTACCACAGCGGAGAATTTTGGTGCTACCCGTACCGGCCCACGAGGCAGGTATGCTACACCTGCGGCCAACAGGGGCACCGAATGGACGTCTGCCCGAATCCGGAGACCAGGGCCTGCAGACAGTGCGGACTCCAGAACCCGGCGGCAGACCACCAATGCACACCCAAATGCCTGCTGTGTGGCGGCGACCACGTGGCGGGCACGAGAGACTGCAAACAGCGACTCAAGTCGGCGAGCGAGCTGCGGTGGGGCCCCCTGCAGCAGCAACGCCGTAGCCGGGGCCGCAGCCGGGGAAGAAAACCAAGATGGTTCCGTGACGAGAGTCAGGAGTCGGGCCGGAGCAGCCGCGGGGGCAGCCGGAACCGGAGCCAGAGCCGGGGATCCGAAAGGGACGAGTCCTTCCCACCCTTGGGCGGCAACGGCAAGCAACAGCAGAAGCAGACGCAAGGGCAGCAACAGCAAAAGAAGAAGAGCGGCGGCGTTAAGGTGAGCTGGGGAGACGGCCCTCCCAAATCACTCTTTGCTCCGCACTCGAACACAAACAACACACAAACCGCACGCGAGAAACAGCTAGCGGAGGAAAATAAGACTTAAACGTGAACTTGAGCAGCTTAGGAAGCAGCTAAGCGAGGTAATCAGAGAACTACGTGAATCGAGGACAGGCTATGCACCGCCTAGGACTCAGACCCCACTGCCTAGGGCGATGGAGACGGGGCAACAACACCACGAGGGAGGGACCTCCAACGATGAGCTTAAAACCTTCATGATGAACATGCAGAGGCAGATGCAAGAGCAGATGCAGCAGTTAAAAAGCGAAATGCAGCAGGGACAACAAAAGTTTGCCCTGTTAGAACAGAATGTCAGGACGCACATCAAGAGCCAAAACACACAGAGAATAACCAATGATGCTAGAGACAGACTACTTAACGAACGCAGGTTCGGCACAGAAACCCCCAACGCAAATAATGGTAACCCATCATGGCAGAACGCCTCCAACAATTAGAGCTGTGGCAGTGGAACTGCAGGGGGTACAGGCAAAAACAAGGCCTCCTGCAGCAATTCATCTATGCCAGAGGAACCCCACCGGACGTAATTATGCTACAGGAAACAAACTGCACCCCTACTCTTAGGGGCTACACGTGTCAGGAAAATGGCCGTACGGCAACTCTCATTAGCAAACAAGTAGTAGCCATAGCACATAACGAAATAGAGAACACCCGGATCGAACACGTGATCACGGAGATAATCCCCAAAAAGAAAGCACGATCTAAAAGCACTTATATTATAAACCTATACAGCCCGCCCAGACAGAAAGATGGGGACTTTATTAGGCTCTTTACGGAGGCGAAAAAGTTAGCGGGGAGCAACACCCTAGTAATAGCAGGTGATTTCAACGCCAAGAGCCCGAGGTGGGGCTACAATAAAGACGACAAGAAGGGACGTGGCATTTGCGCTGCAGCAGAACAGGCAGAGTGCGAATTGCTAACCGACGAACATCACCCAACTAGACAGGGGAACAGCGTCAGTCCAGACACGTGCCCTGACTTAACCTTCGTAAGGGGCGCCAGACAAGCAGAATGGGAGAACCTGCTCGAGAACCTTGGAAGCGACCACCACATAATAAGGATCAGCACAACCGCAAACAATATCAAGCGGAAAATAGGCAAGGTCCGCCTAACGGACTGGGACGCCTTCAGAGCACACTGCAAGCAGATCAAGGGCGACATTGTATCTGCGGAGGAGTGGAGCCAGCAACTCAGACAGATCCAAGAACTCTATACTAAAGAGGTGGATAGAACCGAACAAACTCCGGAGGTGGACAAGCGGCTCCTCAAGCTATGGGAGGCGAGACGCGGGCTCACCAAGCATTGGAAAAGACAGAAGTTCAATAGGAAGCTAAAGATTAAAATAGCCGAAATAACTAAACAAGCGGAGGAGTATGCAACGCAGCTGGCTAGGCAAGGATGGCAGCAATTCAGCAACGCGCTGAACGGCACCCTCAGCACGGCCAGGACGTGGCAGATCCTCAGGTCCCTCATGGACCCGAGCAAGAACAAATCAGAAAGCGGCAAATCGATTCAGAGGCTGGTGCACCAGTACACGGGCACGGACGAACCGCTACTCGAGGAAGTCCGGGTCAAATGCTACGGCAGAGACCAGGTCGAAAGCTACCAAGAAGAGTACCAGGGCGAAGAGAATCCAACCATGGATCGGCCCATAACGAGAGAGGAAGTCGTCGAGGCGATCAGGTCGGCAACAAAAAACACAGCAGCGGGGGCGGACAGAATCAAGAACTCGCTCATAAGAAACCTCAGCGATGGAGCCATAGATCAGCTCACAGCCTACTTCAACAAGCTCTGGCAAGAAGGAACAGTGCCGGCCGAGTGGAAACACGCGGTAGTGGTAATGATCCCGAAGCCAGGCAAGAAACTCCAGGTCGAGAACCTCAGGCCGATCTCCCTCACGTCGTGCCTGGGCAAGATGTACGAGAAAGTAATCACAAAAAGGATCCAGTCGCACCTAGAGAAGAACAAACTGTACCCAGACAGCATGTACGGGTTCAGAGCCCACCTGTCTACGCAGGACGTACTACTCCAACTCAAGGAGGAAGTACTCGAGAAAATGCCGAGAAGTGGCGAAAACGTTGTCATGGCCCTCGACATAAAGGGAGCCCTCGACAACGTGAGCCACGCCGCCATCATAGAAGGCATCAACAACACCAACTGCGGGGGAAGAACCCACGACTACATCAGGGCCTTCCTGAGCGACAGAACAGCGACCGTGGGACTAGGCGAGCTGAGAAGCGACGTCTTCACCACGCCTTGCAAAGGAACACCCCAAGGCTCCGTGATATCGCCCGTCCTGTTCAATATGGCGATGATCGGGCTAGCAAGACGACTCAAGGAAATCCCGGGCATCCAACACGCGATATATGCCGACGACATCACGGTGTGGGTCACCCAAGGATCGTTAGGGGAGAAGCAAGACAGACTACAAGAAGCTGCGACCTGCGTAGAGACCTACGTCTGGGAGAGAGGCCTCAGATGTTCGACGGAGAAGTCGGAAATCATCAGGATCGGAAGAAATCCTACCAAAGCCTCGCTGGAAGTAGTTCTAGAGGGGCAACTGATCCAAGAACAGAACATGGTACGAATCCTAGGCATGTGGCTGCAGAGCAGCCGAAAATGCAGCCATACCATCAGGCTGTTGAGAAGAGCCGTGGAGCAGGTTGGCAGAATGATCAGTAGAGTCTCTCAGAGAAGGTACGGGATGAAAGAAGAAGATACCCTCAAACTCGTCAACAGCCTAATAGTTAGCAGAGTTATGTACTCCTTGCCCTACCACGCAACAACAAAGGCGGAGCGAGAGCAAGCCGACTGTATTCTCAGGAAGGCATACAAGATTGCTCTACACCTGCCCAGAAACGCATCAAACGAGAAGCTACTCCAACTCGGAATCAGCAATACCTTCGATGAGCTTGCCGAGGCTCAATTGGGGGCACAACTCATCAGACTCAGAGGCTCCTCTACGGGAAGGGCGCTCCTGAGAAGGTTGGGTCGGAACACGTGCGGACTCATAGACAGATACGCGGACGTACCGGACGACCTTAGAAAGACCTTTAATGTAGGACCCCTGCCTAAAAACATGGATCCTAACCTACACGAGGACAGACGAAAAGCAAGGGCCGAGCAGATAGAAAGGAGGCTAGGCCGATCAGAGAACACAGTCTATACGGACGCCTCCATGTACGTACATGCAGGGAAGCGCTTAGCCGCTACGGTGGTAGTTAATAGCACAGGAGACATGGCCACATGCGCCTCAGTGGAGGTCGTGGGCATAACGGAGGCCGAGGAAATTGCCGTCGCGCTGGCGGTAGCAGAAGGCTATAGGAAAGGCCGATCCCTAAACATCTTAACAGACTCGAAAGACACGTGTAAAAACTATACGAAGGGCAGAATTAGCGGCATGGCCCTCAGGATAATCAGTCTGCTGCAGCCTCTGCTGAGAAGACACCCATACAACACATAATCTAGGTCCCAGGCCACGCAGGCGTAGCGGGGAACGAAACAGCAGACAGCCTAGCTCGAGGGCTTACATACCGAGCAGGCATGTCAGATGTTCTGGAGCTTCAGCTACTAGCATGCGAGGGGGGATACACAGAGACATTGCAACTATACAGAGGGACTAGATTCAAGTACCCACCACCACACAAAGCCCTCACGAGGGAGGAAGCAGTCGGCTGGCGTAGGCTACAAACAAACTCCTTCCCCAACTTGTACATCTATAACAAGATGTCACCAACACAATACAGAGCAAACTGCCCCTGGTGCGGCGACACACCCACACTATACCACATCACATGGGAGTGCGAACGAAATAAAGCATTCCACCAACACGAATTCCCGAGTGCGGAGCAATGGGAGAGCCGGCTCACCAGCAGCGAGCTCGCGGCCCAAAGGGCCTTAGTGCGGCACGCTACTGATGCAGCGCGACTCAGTGGAGCCCTGGACTAGGGGCCCAACCTTGCTGAAGAGAAGCCTCAAGTCGCCGGCGCCACGAAAGACGACGGAGGCTTCGAATCCGCGAATCTCTTAAAAGATCTAAATAAAAGTTTTCTACTACTACTACATTTCCGCCAGAAGAAGACCCGTGCCCCTCCGGGTCCGCGCGCAGGCGTCCGGGGAGGGGCAGCGTCGCAGCTGGAAGACTAGCAACGGTATAGTCGCGCAGCTTCTGCTGCCAGGCGGGTAGCGTATCGTTGTATGCTAAGGTCGGCACTTCTGAGTATGGTCTCCCATTCCTCTGCATTATTGATTCTGCCATATCCTGGGGCACTGGGGCATCTCCATAGTAAGTGTTCGAGTGTAGCGGTATGCCCGCAGAACTCGCACACCTCCGCATCCTCCCTCGTGTCACCTCCTGTCCAGCTCCTCCAGAGCGGGGATGCGAAGTTTCTAGCTTGGAGTCTTCTCCAGTCATAGGCCTCAGCCGAGCTAAGCGATCTATCCGGAGGAGGATAGATCCTTTTGTTCTTTTTCTGAATGTCTGTGATGCTATTAAAGGTATTGGTTTCCTCTTTAGTGCTGAATTCGTATGAGGTGTCCACGGCTCCCCGGGGTAAAGAGGAGCGGGCGAGCCTGTGGGCAGCCTCGTTTCCAACCAGACCCGAGTGGGCTGGGGTCCAGATAATTAGAATATTGTGGGCTGGGATAAAGTCTAGAGGAACTGGATGTTCTCGTAGGTGGTAAGGAATTCCTGTTTTTTTTTTTTAGCGTGAGCTACACTGGCTGAGATTGGGCAGTTCGGGTGGCTCCTGGAGAGCCGTGCAGAGCATGCGCGAGGAGCAAGTGTCGTCACTACGCACAGCTGGCCTGCCTCGCCGCGCGCTCTCGCTTCCTTTCCTTTCCTTAAAATAATCGGAGTGTAAAACGTTGACAACGCCAACGCCAATGAACACAATGAACGCCGACGGCCTATGGCTTCAGCGCCGCGTTTCTAGCGCAACGTTGTCAGTGCCTGCAGCCTCCCCATCTCTATCACCCCACGTATCTATAAATGCACGATTTAGGTGTCCAGGGACCCAGGGACCCATTATCCGCACTTCCTTTCCTCAAAAAATTGAGGGGGCACTTTGGCTATCTAAAGTGCTGCAAGGCGAAAGCTTTTCTTGGCGCACTGCTCATTTTTTATTATTTTTCGCTTTTTATTCTTTACTTTTGTTTCTTTCCTTATTTTTATTGTTTTAATTTTTATTACTCATATTTTTATTGCTTATTTTTGTTTCTTTTCTTATTTTGATTGTGTTTTTATTTTTTACTTTTCATATTTTTCTATTTGTTTTTATTATGTTTCTTTTCTTGTTTTTATATTCCTATTCTTATTTTTACTCCTTTTATTTTATTTATGAAACCTATGCATTCACTACATGCGCCTTTATTCCTGCTCAAACCTTAAGCATTCGTGGCGGAGTGGTAGCGTCTCCGCTTCCAATGCCAAAGGCCCTGGTCCGATTCCCAACCTCGACGCAGTTTCTAAGTAGTGACGCCGAAACGCGGACAAATCTGCCGATATGGCCGCTAACGACAGTATGAGGCATTAAAGGCTTTCGCCTTAAAACGAAGGGAGTGTAAAAAGCTGTCAACCCCAACGCCAATGAACACAACAAACGCCGATGGCCTATCGCTTCAGCACCACGTTTCTGGCATAGTGTTGTCAATGCCAACGCATGCAGGGGACACATGTCACTATTACCACTTATCTTAAAGCATGGTTGCGGTGTCCGCCGTTCCAAGAGGGCAGTTATGCACCTTCCCTCTGGTTCAGGTGTCCACCGATATGTGGACACCTCGCCCTCACCTCACGCTACTATCAATTGTTATATCTACTTTAAAGTCCCCACCCACTTGACACTCTGGCAGGCGGAAGTTGATGGTTGATCGTGAGAGCGCTCACCGTTGTCAGTGCTAACGCATACAGCCCACATCTCTCTCTCATCACCCCACGTAGCTATAGGCAGGTGTCACAAAATTCGGCGCATTTTAGAAACAAAGACAGGAAAACCGCCGCGCGCACGGCGTCTCGCCGGCGCGAGCCCAACGGGAGAGAGCGAAACCCCCGCCGAGCGCGTGCCTCTCTCTCCACCGTCACGGCATGCGCCGAAGGAATGAGTCATCCACGCCGAAAATTCTCGAACATGCGAGTCGGTTCTTCTGTTAACCGGGGGAAGAGGGGGAAGCCTTGCGTGCTCTAAGACATGTCCCCCTCCTCTGCACTCGGTCGTCGGCGACGCCGCCACGAGGGCGCCACGCCAGAATACGCTCGAAACTTCGAGATGCGACCGCCGTACTCTGACCAATGGGGACGCGCGGCAGTGAGAAGAGAGAAGGGAGACAGCACTGCAAATGCTGCGTGTATGTGCGCGCCTACTTTGACGCGTACAACGAACAGACGGGCGAGCGAGCCTATAAAAGAAGGGCGTTGACCGCTGTCAAGTCAGTCCGGACCGCCGTTTAAGCTTTATCGAAGCGCGCCCGTTCGACTCCCGGGGAAAACACCACTCGGCCAGCATCGGACCAACGAGGCAACGGTCGCCAGTCTGCGGGACGGCGTCGTCGTGGAACTCTGGTCGTCGGACTGCCGCAGTGCCCGGTGAACAAATAGTGTTTTGCTTGTTTACCTCTCTCTCCTGTTTTAGTGCACTTTAGGTGCAATATTGCCTTTGTATTGTACTCTCTCTCGAGTTTAACTTTGCACGTGTTGCATTGTTCATTTAATCACTTTGTATGTGTCTGTACTAGTGATTGTGAAACCCTCTGTATCGTCTCAATTGCTGTATAAACTTTGTTTTGTTTTGTAAACCTTTGGCTCCGACCCATTCTCTGGCTTGCGACCAGCGAAAGCTGGGCACCGAACGCCCAAAAACCTCTTGTCACTTGGTAGCTGGTCTCCGCTGCGTTTGCCACGCTGAGTCGAGGGCATCTCCTTCGAGTCCGAGACCGCTACCCCCACACGCTCTAAGGGTGTCTGGGAGCTTCCCACGTAAAAGTGCACGAAGTCTGGGTGACAGCAGGATTCAGGCGTCCACTGTTCCAAGAGGGAAGTTATGCGCCTTTCTTCTGGTTCAGGTGTCCACCGAGATGTTCGAGACTGATACTGCGCAATTGCCTTTCCTCAAAAACCAATTTACCAATTTTACCCTCTCCATTCCAAGCTCCCGCGGTTGCTGTTGTTGCGACTGAAAGAAGGATTAAAAGGAAATTGCACGGGCCTGCCAACTGGCTCCAGCCGAGCCACTACCGCTGCCACGTGCAGATAGAGGAGAGTGAGCAGTTCAGAGGAAAGATAAAAAGGAAAGAAAAGACGAGCGTCGCAGCAACAACCGCGTCCGCCCAAGCGGACGCTGTCTCAAAAAACAGATAAGCGGCCGTAGCCGCGCTTCGTCACCATCTCCCAAGCTCCCGCTCTATTGGTTTCGCAGCGTAAAGAGTGGCTAAGGTGTCCACTGCTGGTTACAACTGACAACGACGACGCCGCGAAACGCAGAAATGGACGCCAAAGAGCTGTGCTCTAAAAGAAAGAAATCGTTTGGTTTGGTTTATTGGGGTTTAACGTCCCAAAGCAACTAAGGCTATGAGGGACGCCGTAGTGAAGGGTTCCGGAAATTTTGACCACCTGGGGTTCTTTAACGTGCGCGGATATCGCACAGTGCACGGGCCGCTAGAATTTCACCTTCATCAAAATTCGAACGATATAGGCACAACGTTTTCAATGCCAACGTATCCAGCCCACACGTCACTACCTCAACGTAGCTTAAAGCACGATTGAGGTCTCCATTCTTCCAAGAGGGCAGTTATGCACCTTCCCTCTGCTTTCCGATCTCACGCTCCATTGGTTTCGCGGCTTAAAGCGCGTCTAAGGTGGCTACCGCTGGTTACAACGGACAACGGACAACGGCGACGCGACGAAACAGAAACGGACGCCAAAGAGCTGCGCTCTAAAATAACTTCAATTAATCAAGAAGCGTGCACTTACGGAATGTTTAGAGAAAACCATCTACGTCAAAGCGTGCAGTTGACTTGACGCATAAACACACAAAGAAAAGTTTATTGTGTACACGACACAAAACACCCCGAATGCTACTGAAGCCGATTACGAGTGAACTCTACCTTTCTTGCTATAAATTCTAACGCTCGAAGATGCACAGGTCTTTTTTAAGTAATTACGATTTTTTTTTCATCTTCACCTCAGTATCAGGCAAAACACTTTTGTAACTTACGCACTGCGTTACCTTTCAAGTTACTGTATATCAAGAAGATACCAAGGGCAGAAAAATTACGAGGAACTTTAGAGGCTAAAGTGCTGAAAGGCGAAAGCCTGAGTGCTGCATTCTGCTACGCGATTGTTCACTTCACATTTTGTTGGTGCATTAATTAACTGCCAATTAATGACGCTTAAGCTTCACCTTTAGGAGTGGAACGCGACAGCGTGTTGTAGCGCTGCCACGGAGTCCATTGAACGCCACCACCCGGTCGGCGCGATGCCTTGCCCTTTGAACGCAACGCTTTTTAAGGAAAGTAAATGGCGCAGTAATTCTCTGTCGTCTCGGTGGACACCTGAGCCGCACTGTACAGGAAGGGAGGAAGTGGAGTGAAAGAGGAAAGAGGGGACGTAATGAAGAAAATGAAAATTGTATTTCAGGAAAGGAAATTACGCATTAACTGTCTCGCATATCTCAGTAGCACTAGTCGAAAATTGTATTTGACGAAAGAAAGTTGCGCAGTAACTGTCTCACATATTTCGGTAGACACCCGTCAAAATTCGCGCGTGGTGACATCACGACTATCTGGACCAATCTGAAACGCGGACAAATACGCCTTGCTCGTCAGTAAATTGTTTTTGAGGAAAGGAAATGTATCTGTCTCGCATATCTCGGTGCACACTTGAACCTCGCAGTAACGGGAAAGGAGGAAGATGGGAGTGAACGAAGACACTGTATTCACTAGACGCACCTTTGTTCATTCCAATGAATGAATGAATGAAAAACTTTATTGTACAACAAGTGTTCTTTATCGAAGAGTAGGCGGAGCCCTCAGTCCAGGGCCCCAGCGGCCAAACCATCGCGCTGCATAGCGGAGTGGTAGCGTGCTCGACCAATACCTCCTAGAAAGACTTGAGGCCTGCCAATACCTCCTAGAAAGTCTTTCTAGGAGGTATTGGCTCGACTCGCACTCCGGACACCGGGGTTGGATTACCAAGCTCGGCCAATTTCTTACTCGGTTTTATTTATTTATCTGGTCTGACTAGAAAGGTTAATTGGACTAATTGGTTAAGTAAGCAATTAACTAAACTCAAACTTACTTGGAGCATCACTATACGATCCCTTTAATTGGTTGCATGGTTAGTAGCCAAAGTACAATTGGCCCCGTTTGAAATTCGCGCACTGTGACGTTACGACCGTTTCGACCAACTGAAAAGCGTGACATTTCTTGTCGACAGCTCCTGCTTACAACGATGAGGCATTAAAGGCTTCCGCCTTAAAATTCTCATTTAAACTCTATTCATCACCACGAAAGAGAGAGTGAGAGAAACTTTATTTCAAGAGGAATTCGGGGCACGCCTTAGGGTCCCCGCACGACCCCTCTGCATTCAGCAGGGTGCCGAACAAGGGATGATGATGATGATGAAAACTTTATTTGAACAAGGGAGTTTTGGACACGTCGGTCCTTGGGCCCCCGCACGGCCCCACTGCACTCAAACGTTCATGTCCCGGAGGCTCATGACGCTGGCAGCCCGGCATGTGACAAGGGACACAACCTGGTATGTGGGTCCCCGCTAGGGGGTCCGTACCTCTCTTGATAGTGCAAGAAAAGCTTTTCACGAAGTCACTTCTACGCCTTTCCTTTCCTTTCGAGCCTCTCTCAGACGCTCTTGATTTTGCGGGTGTAGGAGCGTAACAGTTCATAGGTGATAAAAAAAAATTAGGCTGTGGCTTAGCTCTAGCTAAGCCCAGATATACAAGCGAAAAAATTCGGGGGGCACTTTGGCTCTCTAAAGTGCTGCAAGGCGAAAGCGTTTCCTGACCACTGTTTGTTTTTATTTACTTTTTTATTATTTATATTTAGTTTTTTATTTATTTTTGCTCTTTTCTTAACTTTATTGTTTTTATTTTTATTTCCACATCTTATCTCTATTTTGTTTTTATTTTTGTTTATTTTCTTCTTTTTATTTTCCTTTTCTTGCCTTTACTCCTTTTATTTTATTTATGAAGCCCCGGCATTCACTAGATGCGCCTTTATTCATGCTGGAACCTTGAGCCTTTTAAGCAGTGACGCCGAAAGGCGGACGAATCTGCCGACGCGTCTGTCAACACTGCTGCCGACGCGTCTGTCGACACTCCTGCCGACGCGTCTGTCGGCACGGCTGCCGACGCGTGTGTCGACACGGCTGCCGACGCGTCTGCTAACGACAGTGTGAGGCATTAAAGTCTTTCGCCTTAAAAACGTCAGTTATGCTTGGTTTGACGGCCGTCCACACACTGCCTGTACGGAGGCGGAGGAGGAGACGGAAATCGGGGCGGTTAAAACTTCCCGCTGGAATGCGGAGGGGAGGGTTGCCGGCTACGACGCGGCAACACGCGGCTGCAAGGAAAGGTCAAAAGGTGGGCGAGGAGTCGAAGCGCGCAGTTGTAGAGACAGCGGGGAGGCGACGCGCATGCGCAGTAGCGTGCGGCTGCGCCGAAAGGTCCGCCGACGGAGTCGGTGGCGGCGACGGCTGCGGCAGCGGCGAGGAGTGCCCACCTGCGCGGCGCGCGACGTCACTCAGTCTCGCGGTGGAGAGCCGGGTGGTAAGGAGCGGAAAGGAACACAGGAAGACGCTGATGGATTCCAGTCAGCTGCCCCAAGAACTTGGTAGGAGCAGCGGGACAGGCGTAGCCAAGTCCCGTCGATGGCGTGCCGAAACGCCGTAGGCTGATATAGGGAATCAAAAGAAGCCTCGGAATCACGGACTCTCAATCCATCGGCTGCCACTTCCAAGCCTGAAAAGGACGCAGTATGCCTGCGTCGGTGATCCAAGGGAAGACCACGGCAGCACACCTCGGTTTCCTGACACGCCAGCTCTCCGCTCATCGTGCTCGCCTCGCACACACCATTCGCACGTGCACACGCCCAACACGGCGCTGGCACGCGCGGCGCTCCGCTGTCCGACGCACCAGAGTCGACACAGCGCGTTGCAAAAATCCCCCGACGATTCCGTGGCAGATTACAAACACATACTCTCCCCTCGCCCCTTACCCTAACCCACTATCATCCCTCCTTCCCCACTCCTGCTTGCGCCCTATGCCCAGAACCCTTCGCTTCTTCCCTCCACATCCTTTCCCTCTGCCCGGCGGACCCTCCCCCGCGGGACCTAGAGAACCTCAAGACCTGGGAGGACTGGGAGACCCTGCTGCATTCGGAGGACCCGGCCGTGCAGACCATCGCCACCGGCCGTGCTGCCAGTGTTATGGACCTCAGGAACATAAACACTTGAGTGCAGTGGGGTCGTGCGGGGACCCTGGGGCGTGCCCCGAATTCCTTTGTAAATAAAGTTTTCTCTCTCTCTCTCTCTCTCTCCGTGTGCACATCACAGACCACAAAGCTTCATTTATGACGATCAAGAACTGTGAGTGGGGTGTTTCTTGAAGAACAAAAATAGGTGAAAACTAGTAAGTTGTCTGTGATTGTGCGTACATGTTTTGCTCGAATTCTTTGCCTCAATCCATCGAAAAGCTGAAACGGCGGATGAGCTGCGCTCAAATTTCGCATTAGGAAGTGACGTAATCCTGAGCAATTTGTTTTTCTTTAGTCATGTGGAAGGGTACAAGTAAACCACACCGTGCTCCGTCAAAATAATTTATTTCAGCTAATCAAGCTCAAAATTTTCCGCAAATAAAACATGAAGGAAACCAGCACGTACTGAAACCAAGGTGTATAGGATAATATTTCTAATTTTTTCATTTGTAGTCTTGATCAATTGGTGAATAATAACGTTGTTTTTATCGCTTAAAGATCATTTTTTAGAAAGCAGGAAAAGTAACCACATACCGCTGGCGGGATCCGAACCCACGACCTCCGAATTTCGCATCTGGTGCTCTACCAACTCAGCTATGGCGACGGCTGTCCAACATTCTTCTTTTGGGGCGGTATTTATGTTTGAGTGCAACCAATATTGAAGTTGTTCAGCAGCGCCACCCTCGACTATAGCGGCGTACAGTCTTTGTCAAAAGTTTAGAGCTCAGGGGGTTTGCTTCTAAGCACTATTGTGGCGCTCTTGTAGCACTAATGGGAGTCCTACGCATCGCAGGGAGTAGGACCAAGAATCTTCCTACCTTCAGGAGATTTGGGACGCCGAGGGCGCATTACGAGCAAAGCAATGTGGCCCAGAAGCAGACCCCCTGGGCTCTAAACCTTTGACAAAGGCTGTACATCGTACGTCCTGTATAACGCGAGTGTGTCGTGGAATGCCATTGAACTCTTATCGGAAGTAGTGCGAGAATCCTTTTATGCTACCTCTGGCATCACGAGTGCCCTACCCGAAACCCTCGTTAAGCTGTGCAGCACAAAAGGGAAGGTAAATGAGAGGTCGTGATGACATAACTCTCAAGGAAGAAATAATGATTTCACATGAAATCACTTGGGCCTGGAAGCCCTATCGTGCTAAGTAGAATGGTCGTATCTGAGTTCCCTGTGACTGCTTGTTCAGTGTAAATATCGCCTCTTTCACAATCTGTATGTAACAATCAACTTCTTTTTTTTTCCTCTGAATAAAATGCCTGCATTCAACGCAAGAATTTTTCATGAGGAAAGGCAGCTTTAAGAGTGACCCGTTACACGTAGAGAGCTGTCAATTAATCTGATAAAGAAATACCATTCATCCAACGTAGGTCAACAACAAGAACAACCCAAAGAAAATGCAGAACACAAAAAACATTGAACATCTTTGGAATATAGCCCGTGGCAGCAAACTAGAACAGCAGGACGATGCAAAAGCGAGCAGTAGCGCAACTACGCCGAAGGTTGAGAGCTATTAAGCTTTCAACCTTCCAAAAGCCGACCGACTCGCTTAAACAATTCGTGTTATGCCACCAAAAATAATCACGAAAATATCCGTATTGTGAATGCAGCATGATACTGCTGAAGAAGGTAGAAATCGCGCATACCAACCCCCATCTCAAGGAGCACGTGCTCCGTACAAGTACTTCATATTCTTTTTGCATCGACTCATTGTCTGAAAATTTTACACAACAAATTTTTAGCCATGACAGTAAGCTAGCTAATGCGAGCTCCAGGCTGGAAATGTGAATACTTGGAGCGCGGTAGCTCTACCTCTTTTGCGGCATCTCTCAAATAACCATTGTGCTTGCCTTCAACCAACTCGGAGCTTTCACTTGTATAAGACCACGCACCAGCACTCACACACACAAAAAAAAACAGAGGTAGAAGCTGTGTGTCGTGTGATTCTCGCCAATTATCGGTGAGAACTGAGACACCCTCTATTTTCAGTGGAGGCAAGCATTCTTTCAAAGTAGTTGATATTCAACGTAATCACAAAACTTCGCATTTCACGCCAACTAAATCCTATTGATTTCATTTAGAATCGGCAAAAAACTCATAGAGAACCTACGAAAGTTCGATTATTGCCGCCTAGTATTGCCAGGTGGCGCATACGAAGCAGCAAGACGTCAGCAAGTACGTTACATTATGATGTTTTGTAATGATCGTCTTCCTATAGATGCTAGTCTCTGGATATAATTTTTTGTTTACAACGGACAGTTTTAGGCTGGAAAGCATTAACTAAGCGTTTTTTTTTTTTTCATTCAGCGTTATTAACACAGCAGTGAAGGAAATCACGAATATCAAAAGCTGTATATGTTCGCCTTTGTCGGGATGCACCAGATTTATCCGGACGAGAAAATGCTTCCTGATGGGCGAAAGGCTTCTTTCGGGGCTGTCTACTTGAGTTTGTCTGCTGCCTTACGCTGGAAAGACAATCAGCATTGACGGCGCCTTTGCTGGATATGCTTAGGATTAATGTTTGAACTTGCTGCCGGATAAAACTACTTCTCTTCAACCCCGATAATTGAATGAACGATGACGCTGCGCGTTTTCTACGTATTTTAATGACGGCTACGGCGGCATCCATCTTCGCTCTCCTTCCTTTTATATTATTTTAGCATCGCGTGCACCAGCTCTAATGAGGGGAGGTTCTGTACCACCTACGGCTCCTGACATTGTAATTTAATTATCCGATTTGTTCTGTGATTTCATGCCCACATCCCGGAAGGTTAATTGACTTCGTCTTATTACGCACTCTCCTCATTACACGGTGTCAGCCGCTTTAACTGAATGACACGAAAACGAGCTCGTTTGGGTCTCGACTGGAGACAGGACTGCCTTGTCAACTGAAGCCTAGAGCATCGATCATATTCTCATGACGTGTACAGATGAGGGCTGCTACAGGCTCGGTCAGTCGTACTAGTTTTCAAGGACCGCAAGTTTAAGGCGTTCTGCGACTGTAATGATGTGCGCATCAACATTTTAAATGGCCGATGCTGCACTACATTCTTAAAGGCCATTCCATTCATTCAAGGTTTCTGTTCCTAACTAAAATAACGCACGTGCAGGCACCCTTTTTCGCTGTCACCGGCAATGAAATAGAATAGTTCGATGAAAAAATAGTTTGCTCACGGCCAGCCGGTATACCACGTTGCGGTTTCCCTCGTGGAAGTGAGAGCACAAGGTTATTTTACGACGATATACAAAGTTTTTACACCTAAAAGTTTTTACACCTATGCCAGCTGTCCTCGACTGTATAAAGTAAATCACTCAGTTCATGGGGAGACGGTTAATGACCTTTTCAAAAGCTCCCAAGGACGCGTGGTTTTGTGGTTACAGTTGGTGATCAGTTACTGAATAAAGTAGCAGTAATTAATTATCAACGGTAGCAAGTCATGAGACGGAAAAGCAGTCTGTTGGAAGGCAGCGCGGAGTTGACCAGCGGTTTTGCTCGTATGACCAAAAAGGTGCAACTGGATTTCAGGAGTTTAAAGATTCGTTGAAGCAGAAAACAAAAGATTAAAAAATGCACTGCAGGTCAATTCATTCTTGTAAGTGGCTCCTTCAAAATAGTGTTCATCGTTAGTCTTTGTCTCTGATTTCGTTACCAACGCCGAAACCCGTGTTATGCTTATTTTCCTATGTTGAGCGTCCCCTCGTGCAATCTGAGGACTAAATTTTTTTGTGTTCACACTGTGTACACTACCCGCCTTACTTCTAACATATCCCTTTTCCAAAGATGTTGCTTCCTCTGCTTGTATCTGTGCTTCCGAGAAACTCGCACACAATTGAGCTGCACAGGCAGTTTTGTTATTAAGAGTGCACACTGTAAAATACGCAGGCTAGGACGTGATCTCGTTCTCCTTTATCTCCAGTGCTGTTCTGTCATCATTTCCTGCACAGACCATTCAGAAGCTACATAAGGCTTTCAGTTCAAATTGCAGCTTTAGAGAGAGGCTGCCCGCAATACAATTCAGAATGCAAGCACATAACACAGGAGGAAAAAAATGGTTGCCTCCTTCAATTCTCTTCCTGTTTGATGAAAATTCATACCCGCTGTCGTTCTCTCAATTCGTGCCACAATTATTTAGGCCCGCATTGATCATGCAAGGAAAGAAACAAATTAATATTACCATTGGTCACATATGAAAGCGTCCAGATGAAGTTCTGGCATCCGTAAAATTTCTCGCGCTTGTCGCTCAGTGCTCTCTTCTGGGCGCTATAAGGGGGTGACGTTTCAACTCGAGAGCGGTAGGAAGCTCGTAAAGGAGCACCGGCGCCGAAGACCTTGCGTAGCTTGAGAGAAGGGAAGCTTTCAACTTCTCGCGGAAGCCACCAGGAGCGCTGTGAAAGAGTGTGACGTCACCGGTCGACCTTTAGGAGCCATTGTATAATCGGGGAACTTAGACAGCAGCTTTCCGTCTCGCCGAAAAGAATTCGGTGCGTAAAATTCAGTGTTCCATTCCTTTAAGCAAGTACAGTCTTTGTCAAAAGTAACCAGGGTGCATGGTTTGCTTCTAGTTTGTATAGTGGAGCCCTTGTGACTTTCCTGGAAGGTTGTTGGAAGGTAAGAAGCCCCGCAGTCCTTACCTTTAACGACTATTTCAGCTTCAAGGAAGCTGTGAGGGCTCCACTGTACGAGCTAGAAGCAAGACATGCAGCCTGGTTACTTTTGACAAAGACTGTACAGTGGTGAGCAGCCTTGTCTAGAGCGCTTGAGCAGTGCGCACTTGGTAACAAAAACCGAAAATAGAGAGCAGCCCCTCATTACAGGGCAAAGTTTTCGTGCCTGCTTTGTTTACGAGGCTATCTGGCGCTACTTCCGTGCAAGCGTTGCAGCTGGACCCTAGAGGCTGCCACAAAATCTGGATTTGTTTGCAAGGAAGTGCACCGCCCGAGCGCTCTAGGCAAGGCTGCTCACCACTGTACGTTATTTTGCGCCCGCGGGGAAACATTACACCAGCCAATTAATCATATAAGGCTTAAAGACAACGGAGGCTTAGCTGGAATCGTGTGGCTTCTACTTTCTAAATCAAGGTCTGTATCCATCCGCTGTAAATTGTAAGGTAATGATCTAATAAAAAGAAGTTCATTATTTCCGGAGTTCATTATGTCCGGAAAATTTTCCGGACGAAAGAACGTGTCCTATATCCCTTCAATATATTAAAAATACGTGAACAATATTTTGTTAGAATTTTTAGCCACTGAAGTTGCTTTCAGAATTGTGCTTTGAGAAATTTGTGAAGACTGCTGCCCCGATCCCAGATTTTACATTTCATTACATGATACATCCACAAGTGTGCAATGGATTAAACCAGTCAACATGTTTAAAACAGGCATCCATTTCACTGAGCAAGCCTTTATCCTTTTCCTCGTAGTTTATGAGAAACTAAAAAAAAAAAGCAGCCCCGCGTAACGATGCGCTTCGAGTGCCGCGAGCTTTGGCGCTGAGCAGAGACCCATGTGGTTGGTGCTCGTGTCTACAACCAGCAGCGCTTTTCGCAATACAAAGAGACGAGAAAGACTACAGTGTGGAGCACACCGGCTGTCTAGTACACGCCTCTTTCCTCCCACGGACTTCGCATTCAGGCCAGCCAGCAGCGTTGCACAAAGGCCATTAATAATTACTACCAGGCCCTTCTTGCTATCGTCGTCACACTGTGCCTGGCAGCACCGGCGCTTTTCGTTACACGTTGTCTCCTTCCACCATCAACTACACTCGCTCTGTGGTCCAGTGCTCTCGTCCTTTTTGGCTTCGCAGTAGTTCATGCCGGAAAGAAGCGGGTCATCAGCGTGTGGTCTGCTGTACATGTTCCATAGTGTGCGTTAGTAACCCCGTGCAAGGCCTAAGTGATTAGAAGCTAATCACGGCATTCACAGCGTTTGCATTGTTTTATTTATTTTCGTATGCATGACGCTGATACAAATCGGTTCAACACGGTTTCCTTTGCTTTCATTCTTCGCCAATTGATTTATGCCTATCGAACTATTCCCTCTTACCGAAACATCTCATGCCTCACTACTGATTGCGGGGGAGAAAAAGAATGGAACGAATCTTGTGCACTGAATATACCAGTAAGGATAATACTTCTTGTCCTGTAACTCCAACAGTGTCACCACGAGAGCACTGGATGCAAACATCATCGTCGAAAGAAAAAAGCATCCAGGAGTGTAGAAAGGCCATTTTATGATGCAGTCTTCAAAACGTTCAGGATCTTCGCATCAATTTTTCTGATCATCCGTCATTTTTTTTTACAGAAAGCCGGTGCTGCAATGGAGAAAACTGCCTACACAGGACGTGGAGGTCTGAAGTGGCGCTCCCGTGAGTATGCCGACGAGCAAGAACGGGAGAAATTTGGGCGTTGTTGTTGCTACGACATTCACTGATTCTTCCGGTTGAGAAATGCACACAGCATTTCTCATGAATGTTCCAAGACTTTTCTTCGCAGTCATAAAAATAATTTAAGCTGTTCACAAAGACAATCACGGTTGTCATACCGTTTCTTATGTGCGGCTCGTAACAAAATCGACTTTTTCTTTAGTTTTCACAAGCTTCGTTCCGAAGAGACGAGCTGAGACTATCTTGCTGGGTTTCTTTAATGCTTCCGGCTACAGGAAAATAATCAATAGAAATTTTCTTTGGGTTGGGGTGTCAAAGATTCTTCAGTGTCAGAGAACCCACATCAAGCTGCAAGACATCTTTTATAAAGGCTAACCAATGTGGTCCCTGCCTGCTTCGTGGCTGGGTACGAAAGGAACAAAAAAAGAGAAAGAAAGGAAGCGTTCATCGGGAAAAATTGCATGAAGACCGGTATTTAAGTGTTTAATGTGGGTGGCAATGTGGTTCAGCACCCGCCTCGTATGCGGGAGGTTCGGGGTTCGATCCCCAGTACTTCCGGGTACGCACCGGTGATACAATGCGTACAAGCTTCCCCTGGCCTGGTGCTCGGTTTAATCAGGGTGAATTGCTTCGGAAATGGGTCCCGGTCCTGGTGCTCGGCTTAATCAAGGTGAATTGTTTCGGAAATGGGTCTTTCACCTTACACTGAGCGAACAAAAATACATAATTGTGCCATGGCACTCGATGGCCGCAGACGCCCATGTGCTATAAAAATTCACTATAATCAAGTCTTTAGTTCTCTATAACTGTGCGCGATTTGTGTTTCCGGGACTGCAGCGTAGAGTAGCATATACATCAAAGGAACTTTCTCCTGCAGCTATTGCTTAAAAAGGAGCATTTAGAAATCTTTCTTGTTTTGTAATAAAAAGTATAAACCATGTCAAACATTTGCATTGAGCTCTGACTGGGTTGGCCGTTGTTTTTAATCAACTACCCATCCTTCCCCATCAGCATTAATCGCAAGAGTATTAGACTTCGATCAAAGCCTGGTGGTTCACACTCGTAGCCGACGGCGTTATGTTTGCTAGCAGCCTGCGAGGCACAGCATGCGTTTCTCGTCCATCGTTTACCCATTTAATGATTTGGTTTTTTATTTTTTCCTATGCGAGTTCCTCCTTTCCCTCTCCACAATGCGCAGTAACCAACCGGAACTTCCCCATTTCACCTTCCCGTCTTTCTCTATATCCTCTCACCCCAACAAGGAGACCGATGATGTAACGTGAGCATCCAGAGCTATGCCAGCATGAACACACTTCTGCAGACGCGCACTGGGACAGGAAAGATGGAGAAGCGAGGGATATGGATGGCGCAAAAGAGAGAACGGCAGGTTGAGGGGGGGGGGGGGGGGGGGGGGGCAAGACGGCAGAAGAGGGGAACGCTGTAGCAGAAAGTGCGGCCCCAGTTATGACGGCGAAGTAGGTGGGAAGGGAGGGCCTGCGACCTGCGACCGCTTGCGAGGCTAACTACGCCGTGCCTCCCGAAGAATTCCCGCTGAAGCCGAATAAATGGCGATATCTCAACCACGCGGGAGAAGGACCGCTGCCGGCGCTGTGCAAGGATTGGTGACGGAGGAGCGACTGCGCGTGGGCACAGGAGAGCACGAGAGAGGGCGCAGATAAGTGCTTAAAGGGCTCGGGGGTGGTGGTAGTGAAAACATTTTGATCTCGGAATGACAGTGTGCGGGCCTGAAAAGGCCCTTTGCATGAGTGGAGTCCCTAGTCGGGGACCCCGCCTCGCGAAGCCGCCGCTCTTGCTCGTTTGGCGAGAGCCCGTTCGGACTCTAGAGATGAGCAGCTGAGCAGCGCCGCCTCCCATGCTTCTCGGGTGGGGAAGAGGCGGGGGAAAGAGTAGGATTCTGTTTACATGCCCACACCATTTGGTAGACATCGGAAGTCTGCCCAGAGTGAGGGCATCGCCCATCTATTTTGGGATCAAAATGCTTTGCTATCGCAGGACACAACAGGTGTCGTTCGTTCGTCCGCCCTACTCAGGCTCTATCCTGGAGCTGTGTAAAGCTGACGTTGTTCGTATTGGTAAGTCAGAATTTCGTAAACCACAGCAGAGGTTTTTAAAGCTTGTAGCCAGAAGAATAATTTAAAAACTCGGGCAGCCGCGACAGCGGCGTCGTTACCTCGCTGACCCCGATTTCCCGGAGTCCTAACGATGCTTTCGGGAGAGGGATCCAATTTTGCTAGAGCCTGTGTGAGGAGATGGTAGTCTAAGGGTGCGACCTCACCTGCCCCATAATGCTGACGGGCTCTTCGTGAGTCTGTTATGATTATCCTCGAATTTGGGTCCGAGACAGCCAAAGCAATGGCGACATCTTCGGCTTGGAGGACGGAGTGAGAAATTCAGTGATACGTGAGACCATTTCTCGAGCAACATTAGTCCGAAGGCGCGTTAACAAAGGGTGCTGTGGTCGAGGACGTGCCTTCGTGCTTCCTCTTCATTGGCCGCTCAGCAATCGGAGAGCAACGGTGTGTAAGGAGCGCCATGCAAAGGTACCCAGTGAGCGGGATGGTCGACTGCGTTGTTGTGGAGCACGATTTTTAAGCAGCTTGCCGTGAAGGCGCGTACGGAGATGGGACAGCAGATCATTCTCTCACCAATTTCGTTTCCTAGAACTCCGCCGTCCCCCCCCCCCCCCCCCCCCCCCCCACCCCCCTTTATCGCTGCCGCACAACCTCCGCATATAGCAAGTCATCACTGTAACAGCTCATTGACGCAGTAATGGGGGCTTTTAGAGAAACGGACCGTTAGGGCCACGTTCGGCTCCTATCTGATTCTCGCCGCGTTTCGCGCGGTCACGATCTTTCACGAGACTTGTGCGACACCATGCTGCGTCTCCGAGTCAAGTTTCATAATTGGCAGTCTGCAAGTAGACTGCCTCGCTAGTCATTGTTCGTCGCGAACCGGCGTGGAGCTTATATAGAAAGAGGGAGCGTGTACCGCGCTTTGTCATAACATGCGCCTTGGCAGGCTTGAGTGGCCCTAGCGTTAGACTCGTCCCTACGGATCTGCAGCATCATTGCGTCGGTCAAATGTCGGATCAGTGTTTGTTATAAAAACAGCACGAACTAAATGTTTTGTAAAAGTTCGATTAGTTGGCAGTCCTTCCTTCATTTTTGCTTGTCTCTCTCTCTTTCAAAAAAAACAAAAACAATTGGGAAATTGGATGAAATCTTTGATGAGTGTTTCCAGCAAATGTGCCATTGCTCAGCCAAAACCAACATAAAGTGGTAGAAAAGAAAACTGGAAGAAAAACTTAGACTCCGCCTTGAGGTTATGACGCGATAGCATTAATGGAGAAGCGTGGAAGTTTGGGCGAGTCGGTATCAATGATCCATGAAAAAAGAGCGCGTAAACATTTGGCCACCGCGGCCGAGATTGAACCCGTGTCTTTAGACGTGTGATTACACGTGTTTAATATTAGATAACAGTTTTAAAATGTTTCTATCAAAGAAGATAAACCAAAAAGTGCGCATATCCTATTGCTAGCAGGGCGGCATCGCTGCGCTTGACTGTATGCGAGGTCTAAAGTGGCAGTACGTCTTTTCACCCACTCTTATAGCAATCTCTCAAAGAATCAGGATTCGCCTCACGTCGCCAGCAAAGTCGTTCTTCTTTTCTGCTGGCCAAGAACGAAAAAAATCACTGTCGCCTGTCACTCCACTGTCTTGTCAGACGAAGCGTCATACACAACAGCTGCGTCACGCAGCTCATGCTGAGCGCTGCGCTCTCGCATGCGTAATTAGACGTAATGAGCTGAAATTTTAGACTTGCATATCCCAGGACACACGCGCGTTACAAAATTGTACGAAATAAAATAGTCCCCGGTATACCCTATATGCACCCTGTACCCTGTATACACCCTGTATCCTACATACACTCTGTAAACCATCGTATTATGGTTCAGTGACAAATAAAGAATTGCTTTCAAGTTCATTAAGAATCAGTTTCATAATTTGTTAACAAAGTGCGCTTAGTAACTGCAGAAAGCTCTAGATCGTTGCGTTACCCAGTAGGTTCTGAGAATCAAACGTCACGATTCTTCATAAAATTCTCTATTCTAAGGCCAATTAATTGCTACCAAGTGACGCGCGTTCATAAACCACAGCTAAATTGAGGCATTCAGCCTAATTCAACAACACTTCTTACAAGGAAACGCTTGCCAGTTGTGAGAACTTACCTATCAAATTGGTGATTCTGGTTACTTCATGATCTCAAAGTTATCTTCATTAACAACGCTAGAAACGCAAAGCGCAGAGAACGTACTATTAGGGTCACTGATTTTTCTTCGTCCTTCCCGTATGTGTGCGCTCGGCGGCATCATCGGCCGCGCTCATAACTCCAATAGGCATGACGAAGCACCTCCTGCGAATGGAACTCTTGTGACGACCGCTGACACGGGTAGGCGTTTATTCTTGGTCGTTACTCTCCGCTTCCGAACCGAAGGGCTGGCAACCGCGCGAACGCTTTGCTGACGCATGGCCGGTCGTCCTTCTAATCAACGCCGCTGTCATCTCGACCGATTGTAGTATGACAGCAACGGGCTAAGAACGGTGTCCGCAGAGCGGAAGCCGCAACGATCGGAACCGGGAAAGTCGGCGTGGCCGCGGGATTGTTTGCATTATAGACGTTGGCCTTTCCGAGGTCTCTAGGAGGAAAGCAAAAACGTGTTCGTGATTATCGAAGCAGGCCTCGACCGTATAAAGACACCGAGAAAAAGGAACTGACGATGAGGAAAGGACGGGATCGGCTGTGATTACGATGACAGTCTCATAAAGGAGTTAGCGAGAAATCATCCGTGGACACTTGGACTGCCTAGTCCTTGCGGAAGAAAAAAATACTGGCGGCGCGATGCAGAGCAGCAAAGGAGAGTGGAATATAGGACGCTAGCAAACTAGGCGGAACAATGAGAATGAAAGAAAGAAGAAAGAGAGGACAACGAAATTGAAGAGAATATATGCATGAACTACTCCTTTTTTTAATTTCTTGTTAGCCTTTCTAAGCGCGATGCGGGAAGAAAGAAGCTAACAAAGATAATGCAAATATTTTCATTACGTGCACGTCGTTGTTAGTTTCAAGGAAAACAAGAACGAGGAGCTAGCCTAGCACTTGGAAGGACGGGAGATAACAGGGTATATAGTGTCTCTTATTGCGACAGGATCTGAGATAGCAAGGCTTGCTTCGTAGCCAAAATTAACTAAATTATGGCATGTCTTTAAGCAGAGCCCTTGATCCCGCACTGGTTTTCATGGTCATTAATAGCGTATGCTGTCAAACGAGGCCTCCGGTGCTACGGTGTCAAGTTCGCTTTTTTCTTTCCCTTTTGTGAACGCAAAGAGACACGGCAGCAACAAATCTAAGGCGTAGCTGATCTCAAAGACAGAAGCCAGATGGTAACGCCATCTATTTTGTCAACTGGGTGGATTGCAGGAGCGTTACAGTGTGACAGCTCTCCGATTTGCACCGCTTGCTGCATACTAGTGCAACGGAGTAAAGATACTAAGGCAAATTATGACGGAAGAGCCTTTTGTCGGCGATGTCATCGATGGGGACATAAAGATTCACAAAACACAGCTATAACAGACGTAACTCACAATACCGATAATGCAATTCACTCGCCAGAAATGCTAACGTAAAACAGAAGCTGTGCTATAGGCAACGATGTGTCCTAATCACATAAAATATAAAATATGCTATAAGCAACTGCTTACTCACGGTAAGCAGTATAGAAACCAAATATGTAAAAATGATGATGAAACATTGAGCCGCAATAATAACGGTAAGGGCAGGGGAGGTTCAAGGATCAGCGGGCTTTCTGGGAGCCGTCATCCATCTTATAAACGCCGTCGTCTTCCGGAAACAAGTGGTCCACTGTCTGAGATATATGACACTGCATTTTCAACTCCGTGAACACCAGATGCAGAGCTTTCGTCGTGATACTTGATACAAAATTTCACTGTTCCTTCATCCAAAATGCGCATTTAAGTTTTTTTTGCAATATATAGTGTAAGCTCTAGGCAAAAATTTTGAAGTTGCCTGAGAATAGACACAGCTATAAGCGACGCTCATTTCTCTCTCTTGCACACAGTGTGAAGTGGACACTTCTAATCTTGGTTTTTCTCTTGCAGGAAACCGACAAGAATGCAAACTACCGATTTAATAATGAGCGCACAGTTTACAGGGGTATTGCACAGAGACATAAAAATTTTAATCGCAAAATAGGATATTATGAAACGTTAGCGATAAAAAAATTTCGAACACTTCATCCTTATTGCCGTGGAGTTGCGTAGAACTGAATGTGAGATAATTAAAAATCGTTAGGTTGTTTTGAAGAAAATAAGTGTTATTAATATACAGGAACCATCATTCGTTTTAAAGCACTAATTTTTTATTGACGTTGACTAAACGGAATTCTTTCCATGCTCAAAATTTCTTTCACATTATGAGGGAAACAGACTGAAGATTTTGTTTTAATATATAAACAAGGTGCTGTGATTACATTTTCTTTAATTACTATGATGTATTGCCGTCGTTTGAAGAGAACTGCAGCCTTAATATTCTTTTCTTTTTTTTTGTGCCACCAACGACTGGTTGACGTTTTCAGCGCTCAAAGTTCACCATGATTTTTTTTTTTTTACATATTATCGGCAGCAGCAGTTTACGCAGCGCGAATGTGCTGAAAAAAGATTATTTCAGCGAAGTCACACTGTCACCTGAAATATGTAGAGGCATGAGGGAAAGTGCATGCTGTAGCCGCTGGTTACATACCACGCGACAGGGTGGCGAGGCAGATTTAGAATAATTCTTGTTTCTGAGAACATGCGTTTCGTAATCCTTTGACGCCGATAGTACACTAGCTTGGAATTAACCTCATGTTCAGAGCACGAACTTAGGAAAGCAAGACCAGTAGTAACTTATGGTACATAGCTAATAAAACGTAAATTTGACACCTCCCTGACTAACTACGTTGGACCAGTAAACATCACTGAATACTCTTGTTTTTGTTCTTGAGAGAAGAGCAGAGAAACTTGTTCTGCAAGGCCGTTATAGCCCCTTATTTTTCTATCTATCATCTGGTTGTCGCTTTTAGTATATTGCAATCATACATGTACTCTATTTTAGTTTACAGAGCAGGAATCAAATATTGTTGTGGCTTGCCGTTCACACCTTGCAGCTGGTGTGTCAACAGGGTGAGGCTAGTAAACCATATTCAAGGTTTAGGGTGCGAATATTGCTATTAAAACAATAATGGTGTTCACAAACTATTTGAACGGCTAGTTGGGGCACGTTACAGAAAGAAGCGCGAACACCAACAAACTCAAGAATGCGCTTCTCCATATCGCTGTCTTGCGTTTGTTCATGTTGGCGCATCTTTCTGTAACATGAACGTTGTTCCCGAGTGGCCGTGTCCATAACGATTGCAATCCCCTTTTCGCCACTGAGCGAGGAGCCACTTCAGCAGTTGTTCGAGACGCTGAGACGTGGGACTCCGTCGTCACCACGCCAAACACCACCAGTCACTGCGTGAAAGGAGCTCACAACGCAGCGTTGCACTGAATTCAGTTTGCTCTGCATATTAGAAACTGCGCAGACAAGAGTGAAGAGAATTATCAACAAACGAAGGGTTTTGGGAAGCGCAAAAGGAGGAATGTTGCGGCTCCAATGTGTGGAATAAAGCGCCATAGGTGCTGGTAGGGCCTGACGAGTACTGAAAGGCGAACGGAATGTAATAAAGAAATTGCGACAGAAATACAATCAACGAATCGCGGTAAGCGGCCAGACGATCGAAAATTTGCATAAATAAAAGAGGCGAACGTATAACTTTCGAGAAAAACATCGAAAATAATTACAAAAATAAAACAGTGAAAAATAAGCATAGTCTTGCAAGTGGCCAGAAAAGTACGCAAACATGCAAAGCACTAGAAAATAGGTCGGATTGCAATATATGCTGTTTTCTTGCTGCGGAAAAGCAACAACTAGAAGCTAACTAAAATACACAGACACTACAAAGGAGAAGAAAACACTACCTTTAAAAAATCGCAAAAGTGCATCCATTAGATGACTGGACACCCGCGCTTCATGAAAGAATCTACGTATTCAAGACCCGCGGTTCGTCGCGGTAGAGACAGTTGCAGTACGAGTCTTTCACTAAGCAACATGAGGTCAGTGTACTTGTTAATACTCTGTGAGGTTAGACACGTATTCAAGGAGGGCCAGAGGAGGCCTGGGACCCCTCCCCCCAAACCCGGAAATCAAGTTCACCCCCCCCCCCTTTTTCACTTGGCATTACACAGCTAACCAACCCCACTCCCACCCCCCTCCCACCCCCCTCCCACCCGCCAGTCAGGACAAATTACCTTGGACCCCTCCACAAAAATTCCTGGCTACGTACCAGCACGAGCTTAACTACTTCGTCTGGCAGGGGGAATATGAGGGAGGCTACATCAAGAAGAGAGGAGTAGGGTGTTGTTGGCAGAGAACTCTTTCACTTGGGGGCTGGGCTCAACTTCTCCAATCGATGCGGCCCGAGGAAAGACAGAGAAGAGAGAGGGCACGCTTGGGTGCTCTTGCCCAAGCCAGACGTGCTGCGCAGCCAAAGCCATGCACGCTGCCAGAGCAGCTCTCGGCACTGCGCACAGCTTGGGGATAGAATTCTCGGTACAGACAGCGTATTTTGTTACCACCTGTGCGGGGCTGGGATTCCGACGGGATCAGAGAGAAAGGCTCTACTCAGGGGAGGGGAACAAAATTCTGAGTGGAAGGAAAGATTGACGGGTGGGGGAAGGTGAGGCACAAGACGTTTATCTGTTTGTAAAGTGGCGACGTGAGGGCGACGACGCGCATATTGCGCCTGTCACCGAATGAGCGACGCAGCAACTCCAAGGCGCTTGGTTCGGCTTTTCCGGCACAGCTGCCACCTCACTGTCGCAGTTGACGAGCTCAACGTACTCGGTACTAAAACCTGGGCAAACGTGGCGAAGCTTAGAAACGCTGTTTGGACTGTAGATAACACCTCTTGCTTTTAGGCGCTCTCTGGCATCCATGCATGGGGTTCTTGGATGACGTTAGAAGCACGGAAGTTACTGCAGAAGTTTCGCTGCCAATTTGTTTGTTCATAAAAGGAATTCGGCGCAGTGTAAGCGACGGATGGGAACTCGCAGATAAAGACAGAGTTTTGTATTAAAGCGCCACAATTTCTTTACAGCGAGAAATCCTGTCTTTATCTATTTCGATTGAGAAGAACAGCTGAGTTCGGGGAGGAAGAAGGTAGGCATGTTGTTCTCCCTTGGCTAGACCTGGTGCCCATCTCTAGAGACGTTAGCTGCACGCGCAGTTCCGGCCCTATATCTCTGTAGGCGACAGAGAGGTTGAGGTTGTTGCAGCTACTGGTGTGATTATCCGTGTGGATTATGCCGGCAATTCCTCCACTGTATCGACACTTAAATGCTGGATATGGACCACCAATCAGGCACATACCTGACACCTGACTAATCTACTTGGCTCTAAACACAATCACCTAGATAACAGTCAATAGTCAACTGCTGCTGTCACCATCTGGAGTGCTAATCTAAGTCCTGGAGGAACTTTAAAGAAGGCGTGAAGCCTTCTTTCTATTCGGCTGTTTTCCACGCGGGTAGAAAATGACCTCAAGGGAACTGGGAGGGCCTCCTGTATTTTTGAGATCCAATAGCTCTTTCCTTAGCTCCTATAACGTAGCGAGATGATTTGAAGGGGAAAGCTAGAAATAATAAAATGAAAGACAGTCGAAAGAAAAAACTTACTGCGGTACTTTTCTTCTTCTTCCAAAGCGATAATATCACAGTGCTAGCTAATTCCAGTCCCTTGTTTTTCCGAACCACCCATTTACGGCGCCATCTTCTAGTCCGACGTGGTAGTACGCTACTTTGTGCTAGTAACATAAATAATGTAATGTACACAAAGGCGCAGGATCACGAAAAGTTTATTGTTCAGCAACAGCCCACTTAAGAAAGAAAGCAAACTGTTCCTCCATCCTGACTTCAGGAACCAAGTAATTTGTCTCCGTCTAGCGTTTTCTTCCAACGTGAACTTTACACTATGTTGAACCAGAAAACAGCGATTTCATCCGTATACAATACGTCTACGTCTTCTCACCGCCCTCGCAGATTAAATGTCGGCACTGCTGCTCGTAGAGAGGCGCCACGCATCGCGTTATTGGTGGCGTGATGGACCGGGGCTGAGAAATGTGAACAACGCGATCAACTTCTCTTGAGTTCGCTCTCTGGCGAGTGCGTTCCTCGAACCGTGCACTGTAGACGCAACCGTTTCTCTATATGAAAGTTAATCCTAATCCTACGTACTACATCGCAAGCAGTTCTACGACGTGATGCTGCAAATCTGCGTTCGCATGTTGGTTGCACTATTCGCTTTAATATTGATCGCCTTCCCACTGCGTCCTCGAATTACGTTTCACGGTAACTTTTCGTTCCACTGCTACTTCTTGAGAGTGGAGTTGGTTGGACGGATGGTGGGGGCCAGCTCATCGGTAGGAGGTGCATTTTTACCGGTTGGTGCCTGAAGGGCCACCCACCGGAGGGCGCTTTTGGAGATGGATGATTCACAGACACACACTATCCACATCTTTTTTGCTAAAGAGAACTATAATGCTAACGCAGTAAAATCAGTGTTGCTTCACTTGTCGTCGGGAGTAGGTGTAAGTGCGAAACGCATTGCAGGAAAGGCGTACCTCATTCTAGGAACGGAGCCTCATATATTGTAATAGACGCATTCTTTCATTGGTTATCACCAAAGTGAGCGATTTAGGAATGTTTAAAATGAGATGTGCTGGTGAATAATGCCGACGTGCAAATAAAAGGCTGGAAACCCAATTCGGCGAAGCGCCGCGTTGCGATCACTTTTAGCAGGTACAATGCTCTCCCATAGCGTTAAACAACAGCTTCACGCCCACTAAAAAGATGTAACAACAAAACCCTCCTCAAACGTTGGAAATATAAAAGAGAGTTCCTACAATTCATATAAGCGCAATACATCGCCCGCTGTTCGTCTCAGTGCAATGGTGTAGCGTACATCTCGATACTTTGCTATTGTCTCGGTTTCTAATCATCATGAAAGCATTTCTTCGGCTTAGCATTAAAAATCATTTGAATACGGGAGCAAATTAGTCACCGGCATCTACCCTAGCGTAGCCATACTGGTACAAAGAAATGTTCTGCAGCTTCCACGGAAACTTCGTAGCTAAAGAAAAATCCGTGCTGGTCCAACACTGTTCCCACTTAGAGGTATTGATCGAATCGCTCTCGCCCTATGCTAGCCTTTAATGGTTAGCTCAACCGGTAGAGTGACTGCTCCGGTGAAGCGGTGGTCCTGGGTTCGAGCCTATGACCAGGACGAATTTTTCTTTATCTACGAAGCTTCAGTGGAAGCTGTATAGCTTTCTTTTGTAGCCGTATGGCTGCGCTTCAATGGGTGTCAATTCGCTTCCTTAGTACTAATTCACTCCACCTTAGGGAATCCCTCTAAATATTTGACCAAATAGCAATTCAGTTTTCATTTACATCATCGCGCCTCTTGCCAACAGTGATTCCACACAGTGAACACTTGAAAACGAGACTTGTGGATCGTACTGAACCGTACTGCTCTTATGAAGACACTCGCGTGGGGTCAAGCTATCGCACAGAAAAAATGTTTAGACGTTGCGCCCCGAAGTGTTTCATCAGAAGGCGCACTTTTTATTCTTTTTTCTTTCGATCCCGCGCTCTCTCTTGATCAATTGAGCAATGAAACACGCCCGCTCAAGTTTTCTTGGCGCACCTAACTTGCGATCTCTTTACTTCCTGCATTCGGGACGTGGCGCTTTGTTGGCGTAAGCGCAGATCTCATGTTTTCTTTATTTCTTTGTTTCGAGGGTGTCTACTGGAAGGAGAGAAACCATCGTTGACGGGCGTATCGCTTTCCAGAAGAATGTAACGGCGGTAAGAAGACGCTTTCCGTGCCTGCCATCACTGTTTGCCGTCGTGTTCGACTCGACCTAAGTGGTCTCGAGCACACACGCGAAGACGAACGCGAGCGCGAACTGGGCCGAACATCGTCTTTCGTGTCATTTTTTTTTCTTCTACCTTGTACTCTGGCCTCGGGTTTCGGCTCGGTAGAGCTCGGCCAAAAGAGGGAGATGTCCCGGTTTGAAGGATCTAAAAAGCAGCGCTGCACAAAGATGCGACGTGATAGCACTTCGAGCCGTGTCTTGCCAGAGACTTCGATTATATTTTTTGCTTCATACAATCACAAGTGTGTGTAATGTGTCAAAAACAAAGATATCTATCGTTTGTTATATTTACCATAGTTTAATCATTCGTTATTTTGCTTATGAGGGCCCTGACGCGGCATTGCATAAGCAAGGCAAAGCGGTAGAAAGAAGGTATTGCAGAAAAAAAGCAGATATGTATTATATATTTGAGAGACAGTCTGGACGTCAAAATCAGCTCGTATCCCTCAGAAGGAGAGACCATGCAGACTGACTGTTGTGTAAACCTGCCTAAAAACCAACATATGACTGGCGTATGTGCCATCTTCGCCTAACATAATCAGTCTGTCTTTCGCGTCTCATGCTATCGGATATACACAATACCATTCATAGCAGAATAACGATTGCGCAGGTTCACGACACCCGGGTTACCCTCGCTGCAGGTAATGGCTTGCCACCGCTGTGTGCCTGCTACACGGCCAGCCTGTTTTTTTTTTTTCGTGGTCACGGCTGTCTGGTATACTTTTAACAGTGACTTTACATCCCTATTAGAAACCCTTAAAAAGAAATGTGGTAGGGTTTTAACGCAGTTAAACCAAGTAGACGTGCGAAGTTATGTTTAGCCTTTTTGGCTCTTAGGTTTGCTTTGCTGGTACATCGGCACGTCTAGCGACCATATTAGTTGCATAGTAATGAAGTGAGAGGCAGGGTCACAAGGAGCAATTCTCCAGTACGAGCGTCAGCCCCCAGATTTTAATCGTCGTTGGCATCGACGCATGATCATCGTCTTCATTCCAGTAGTATAAGTTGATGAAGACGGCGATATGCAATGCAGAACGCACAATTGTGTATATTAGTTCCATAGCAGTGTTAGTTGATGGAGACGACGTTGTGCAATCCACAGAGTGAGAGCGTGCTGCAGTTTAACACCCGTCATGATCGGCTGTGGTGATTCGGTAATTCCCTCGTGCACTGGCCAGCGAAGCTGATCTGTTTGCGCCGCCACGTGTTCAAATCGCAGTCACGCCAGTATTTGTTTATTTATTTATTTTTTGTTTGCCAAGGTCACCCTAAATGTCAAGCTTCACACAAACTCAGTGAGGTGGTTTGACTTTGCGAAGTAGCGCTTTCACTATAAAAATAGAAGCCAACTCTGTTCAAATTCAAAATGTGCCTCTGGCTTCTATGCGGAAATACGAATCAATACTGTTCGTTTGAGAACGGAATCAAAGTGGCGCACTTAATTACTTGTGGCCTCGCGAGTATGGTTTCTGCCCTAAATACCCGCCTAAGCATACAACATTGTGGCAAATATTGGATGCTGGTGTCTTTAGCAGCCATTGGCCTAAACATGCCTAAGTGAATTCCATAGGCGAAACTAGCAATGGGGAGACGAAATTTTTGCCAAAGGTGGTGAAACGAGACACGCAAGTTAGCGTTCCGATTAGTTTTCTCAGCGAGACCACAGGAGTGCTCAGTGATGGCCTCTCCACACTCGTTCTTCCGTGCAGGTCAAATTTCGGCGTACGATATTGCTTAAAACTGAGCTCATTTCCCGCTGCGGAGCATTTCACGTGACTGGGCACTTAGGAAACGCAGGTGGTGAGAGGATTGGAGAAAGTTCAGCGAAAATGTGGGGCCCTGGAGAGTCGCGCTCGCAGTAGGTGTGTAGCGTCCCTAGAGAGAGACTGCGGAATGGTGAAGAACTGCTTCGCTGCTGACTGCGTCCAAGCCACTCGCAAATGGATGCAAATTGCTCCTGCGCCACCAATGGCTGCTACCGAGCCCTGTAGGTGAGAGAAAGCGGCTCTGGTAAGGCATACGCTTTGGTCTCTTTTTCCCCATTCTAAAAGACAGCTCTGGCGAAACCTCATTAGCGCGTAGTCCCGAGCAAGAGAGGGCAGAGTCGTTAATTGCAACGGGCCGCTCTACGATGTTTAGAAGTCCCGTATTCCTCTCCAGCAGCCACAGTGCTGGGACGAAGACTTGACCGAAAAGCACAACGCCCACTAATTTAATGAAATAGATTAGGCTTTTAGCTAACACAATCCTTAAACGTTTATTTTGTGAGATTTGGCTTTACGCAACATTTTCTTTTTAGGATTAGTACTTCGCGTGCTCGCTTTGTCATGAAAGTTTTTTTTTTTTTGTACACATTTGAAGGGGGCCGTATAACTTTCCTGCTTTTGGCGCAGTGCCTCAAAGAATACTTGACCTAGCTTACGCCACCACTTGCTGGTGAGAAAGTTATGAAACGGCAGCGTTAAAGTCGCTGCTATTTTTTGTGCAGTTTTTCGAGTAGAGAACGTTCCTTCTACTGCACTTCCTCTTTACCTCATTTATTTTTTTTTAGTTTTAAACGAAATATCTGGCTAATAAAAAAACAAGCTTGAAATAACTACTGCAGGACTGCAACTCTGATATTCTGTGCTGCCTCTGTTTTTTCTACATGAAAAGTATTGAAGAAAAGAGTATGGCGCACTGGGGTACGACGTGCGCTGCGGGCACATTTATTGTTTGGGATGCTGTGCCATGGACGAAGACGGTTTGGCAAGTGCGAAGGAGCTGAAGATTATGGCTTCCGTTCGAGCCGGGCCCCTGACCTGTTTTGATGGGGTCGCGTTCAATGTTCTTCGTTCGCTTCGCGCTTTACAAGCGGTGCCTGGACAGGAGGTATAGTTCTTGAACCGTTATGTTACGGTATACTGTTTTAAGCTCCTGCGAACTATATAGTGGGAGTGCAGGCTGCCACCGGGCACTCAAGCGGAACAAAACAAAAATTCTGTAGTGAGAGGTCTGCCGCGTAAGATCAAGAAAACAATATGGCCACAAGAGCTCCAATGCTGCCGTTAAAATCGCGTGGGTCGCGCTGCTTGCGAAAGAGTTTTCATCTCGACTGCTTCTCAGAGCTTTTTATTGTCGAGCATAATTTCCCCCGACACACGAAATGTCTATGGCACACACGAGAACAGCTTTTACGGGTCGGCGAATGGCTTTACGACTAGCGCAGAAAAACGGCGCGACCCAAAGCTTTGCGATTTCGACGGATCGTCTCGAAGCGACGATGGGGCCATTGCCGTGGATGCCTTCTTATCTTGCCCGACACGCTGTTGAATTCCAGTATGCTTTCTGAATTAAAATAAGTATGCTTTTAAACATTATCAACTTTTGTGCACAGTGACTATGGAAACAACCTAAAATTCTCAACCTAAAGTCTCAACCAAGAGAGTGTTTGTCCCTGCCCTGGGAACTTTAGATTACCAAGGAGCGCAGCGCTGGGGTTGCGCAAGGGTTCATTCATTTCTTTACACTCTGATGAACACCATAAGTGTGTCACTTTAAAGGTGATTAAAAGAGGGCGATATTTATTGTAGTGGTATGGCCGGAGAGAACTTGCGGCTATTGCTCGGTTAGTTATCACTCCTTCACTCCTTGTAATTGTCGCATTTCTTAACTATTAAAACCAAATTCATCTCGCAATGACCGTTTTGTTGCAAGAAGTGTAAGCCTCAAGCCATTGGCTGCTGCCGTGCCTGTTAGCGAATAGCCGTCGTTAGTGAGCTCGTTAACACATGCGGCACTGAGCAAGCGAGGCACAGAAGGCGTCAGTACGCCGAGGTGTACCAGAATGCGTGGTTTTTTGACGCGCTAATGGATGCTTGCCCTCCTTACAACGTCCATAAATCATGTCGCGCTGCTACCAGGAAAAGAAAGGAAGCGAAGAATGAGGGAAGGTAGTTGCTCCGTACAGAAAGAAAAGCGAATGTAAATAAAAAGTTAAAAATTGGTCAACATGAACGAGTTCCAGTGACGCAGAGAAGCCTGGATTCCCTTCTTATTTTGGTTAGATGCGATGGCTAATCGGCAAAAACTGGGGAGGTCATCAGGCTTATGTGTTACACCTTACAAGTCACCGGCCTCAGATAGCGGTCTTAATCGAAGCTACAGGTTGTTTGGAGTGCATAGAAAACCTTCGATGAAGCTTGTCGTATAGATCAGAGCTCTCACCTTTTTGAGAAGAGCAAGCATTTTTTAGGCGCACGCCTAGTAGGCACACTGGAAAAAATAAACCTTCCAGTGACTGTAACAGATAGTGTTTTACACTCTGTCTGCCTGCTCTTACAGGAATGAGCTTCCGCGCTATGTCGAAGCCGCGCTTTCAGCGCGTCAAGTAAATGCGCCAACTGTGCAACATCGAGGGCACCTAGGCG
This sequence comes from Amblyomma mixtum, assembly GCF_055824585.1. NCBI lineage: Eukaryota > Metazoa > Arthropoda > Arachnida > Ixodida > Ixodidae > Amblyomma > Amblyomma mixtum. Next base: position 70,285,770 of record NC_143017.1, on the reverse strand, counting down.
AAATATGTTGTCACCCAAACGCGTGTGCTTTATCGTTCAGAATTTCGTCTCCCAATTTCCAAGCCTAAGCGACTAACAATAGAAGTTTTTCCGCGCCCAGAAAAACAACAGCAGCGCCTCCTGTGCACTACATGCTGCCTATCCGCTCCTATAAAAGGAAAAGCGTGAGCTCGTTGCATGTTTCACTTGCGAACAGGATATGCTCGATTTATCGACAAAGAAGTAAGCTTTTGGCAAGATTTCAGCAGAAGTTGGCGAAAAATAGCAATATTTATACAAAGTTGAATAGTAATGTCCGCCGTAACTCGAGAAGCCGGTCGGCTCGAATCGTATTGACGGTAAGTGGGTCGTTACATACCAAAGCAGAATTTGTGCGCTTGCCCCTGAACTGATGTCCGCAGTGCAGTAAAAGTCAAGTCAGACAATGATACGCAGGAGGAGGAGCGCACAGATGAGGAGGGCACTGGGCTGGCTTGGCGGAACGGTTGAATTCCCAAGACTGCGATGGAGTGAGAGATATTACGTGAGCAGGGTATTTGCTAGCGCTTTGTGTACCAAGGAGCGCGCACACATATCTCTGTGTCCTTTCGACGCCAAAAATATATATGGCAGGAGCGAAAGAATTGCCATACGGGTGCACAGATCATGGTGTACTCTGCAGTGATTCAGCAGTGTGGATATGTCAGGTTAGTTACGCCACAAGGCAGATAAGAGCAGTGAAGTATCGCATGGGAAACGCCGGCGCGCTGCGCTCCTAAGCAACCGTTTTATATGGCACTTCTATAAACGCTTTTGGTGGTTGAGGTAGTGTTAATAGGGATGTCTATGTGCTGGTGTAGTTAGTCTCACAGCTCTATGTCGGTAATGATTCTGCCTGAGAGAGAGAGAGAGAGACTTTAATGAATAAAGTCTCTCTCTTATCTGCCTGAGTTACTCAATTGAAAGAAGGTGTCTCTACCCCTCTCCCATAACGTTAGTGTCCTCTGACATTTTCAAGAGTATTTTTGACATTACTCAACGCTACGATCACGGACCCTTATAATGTAGCATCATGCAAGAGACTAGAAACTGGTTGTTCGCCCGACTACCCCAACTCCGAAGTGTGTTCCGCCTGTAAAGCGTGCTTTGTTAAGCACTCTTGTGCACAGCAAGAAGCCACACTGCTCACACGAAGGAGGTGAAAGGCGGTGAAAGGGGCGCCAACGAACTGGTGATGTCGCATATTACCTTTTGCCGGAATTCCAGATTTTGTTCACCAAAAAAGTTACTCAGATAAGTTGTATAAAAAAATTAACCGCAACGTCAACACACTTCGTGTCTGGGTGGAAAAGACGTCCTCCGTAGACAGCGGGCTTTTCCCGCAAGCAGCTGCCTATTTCTGCAATCTGTTAGACATCAAAAGCACAAACCTTGCGATGAAATCTATCGTTCGACGAAAACTCGTCTGGTCGGGAAGAAGATTTATGAATTCAATAGAAGGAACGCCGACCAATGCTTCTAATGCACTTGCGGAACACGTGGAAGCCGCGACGCACAAAATAGCCTGGGAAGAAGCTTCAGTCATCGCAAGAGATTAGAATATCTGTAATCCCTAATAATTCAAACAACAGAAAATACCCTTAACCACAACGCAGGCAATCTCCCGCCTACGTACGCAAGATGCTTGGGGCGATTACTGCAGCGCACTTAAGCGATGTGCTTTGGGCATTCCGCCCAGTGATCAAGGCTTCCGTATGGAAGCCGAAACGTCTTCGTCTTCATATTAAACACCAACCTTTCGGTCGGCGTTCCTTCTGTTGAATTCACAAACCTTGTGATATGAGCACCGACCACTTCTAGCTGTCCAGCTTCTACTACACCAGTTCTCTGCACAAAGAAAGGAAAATGCTATTGTAACCTTGTATGACCCGCTGTATGACTGTACCCAGAAGTGTCGTTGAGACTGTAACTGACCTGAGGTGCACTGCTGGAAGCGGTAGAGTGAAGCGAACCTCAATACTTAGGCTAAATTGCTGTTAGCCGTCAGATAACAAAAACAGTCTGATGATACGAAATTCTAGCCAGAAACCGAGCAACACCGAGCTACGCAAATGAAGAATTGCTGTGAGGCTGGAGTAGAAATAAACGGTGAACAGGAAGTACTAGAAGTAACTTCCCATCGGCAGTCTTCTTATGCAATGTGGCTACATTTAACTACGTAACTCAGGTGAGAACAGAAAAAATAGGAAAAAAACATGTATGGATGTCTCCTTACTTCATTTCTTCAGAATCCGCCAATTTTCGATTGCTTTCATAGAAAAATAAAGCCGTAATCAGAGAACAAACGCGCCGCATTTGCCTGATATTCCATATCGTTATTAGGGCGCTTAAGAGATAAAATACTGACATCGACGCCATGTTGCTCAACGTTTAAAGGGATTTGTTGCGATTATTTTCTGCGGAGGCATATTGAATGCGTAAATGCTATCCTCGGTTAACGTTCATAGCTGATTGCGAAGTTGAAGAATGTTTTTAAAATACCACCTGGCCACTTTGGTCACTAAACCCATAAATTATTGATCACGCGATAATCATGAGCGCTACCAATGTATAGCCTGATAACTTGGCATTGAAAATGGAAATAAAACTCTCGCCTCAGTAAGCGAGTAGGTGGTGAGAGCTCGATCTGGGATGGAGGTGGGGTGTGTAAGGATTAACGCGTAATTCCTACCCCTTGTATGCCTCATTTAAGGTGGCAAAGCACGATCAACGGCACCTAATGGAGCGAGCAAATGAGGCATGACTGTCTTTGAAAAACATGGCCACAGAGTTAAGGGGATCGCTTGGCATACTTCCTTTTGGAGATAAACGATGCCTTTTTAAGGTTTTTTTTTTCGCAAATTGCAATTCTTCTCATTGTCGTAGTGTTATTCTTGCACTCTGTCGTCTTTGCTCTGTGATGTTGGTTTTTCAGATAGCAGTGACGCGAAAAGAGAAACTAGGTCACATACTTCTGAGTTGTTTTTTTTTTTTATAATTGACAAGTACTTTCTTCAGCAATTTTGAAGTCATCAGAGTGAAGAACAGAAACACAAAAAAATATCTACTGTAAACCTTTCGTACTTTTCAGAACCAAATTATGTGGAGTGTAAAGAGGAAGATGAGCAGCGGCGGCCGCCGCTCCGCTAGCGCGCGGCGCGAGATCGCTGGCTGGATGACCGAAGCTCGGACCGGCATTTTGGCTAGCTGTCGCTAAGTTACTTTCCCCGGAAATCCTGCTACAATTTGGTGGAGCTGTGCTGGGTACAGCCTTTGGCCAACGTCCTGGAGCTTCGCAGCAGAACGATCGCTCCAGCCATGTCCACCGACGCAAGCCAGTCATCTTCCCTTTCGCCTACGCCCGTCGTTTGCCCTGGCGCTCTCCGACTGCGGGACCCAACCATTTTTACCGGGTCCGATGATCACGACGTGGAGGATTGGCTTGCCTCCTACGAGCGGGTAAGCGGCCACAACCGGTGGGACGACGGCATGAAATTGAACAACGTGGTGTTTTACCTCTCGGACGTGGCCAGCCTATGGCACAGGAACCATGAATCAGACTTTACCACCTGGTCTGCCTTCAAAAGAGCCTTTTCTGACATCTTTGGGCGCCCTGCAGTACGCAAGCTGCGCGCTGAACAGCGCCTGCGAGTGAGAGCCCAGCTACACGGAGAATCATTCATGAGTTATATCGAGGATGTCATCAACCTCTGTTCAAGGGTGGACTCGTCTATGACCGAGGCGGACCGGATTAAGCATGTCCTGAAAGGCATCGAAGCGGAAGCATTTCAGATGCTTATCGCCCGGAACCCTACCACCGTTGCCGAAGTGTTCAACCTGTGTCAGAGCTACGATGAGCTCCGCAAGCAGCGCATTCTGGTGCTACCACCTTCCGTGCAGCCTGACTCGCTTTCCAGCCTCGCCGTGACAACCTCCCACAGCTCGCTGCTTGACCAGATAAAAGACTTTGTACGTGAGGAGGTGGCTCGACAGCTGTCACTTCTTCACGGCGTGCAGGGGCCTCCCTCCAACCTGGATCCGACCCTACAAACGGTGATTCGCGAGCAAGTGACCGAAGCGCTACCACCTGTTCGTCCGCCGGTTCCCGCTGCTGCGCCGCTCACATACGCCGACGCCGTCCGAAAACTAAGAGCCGAGCCGTTTGTCCCGTATTATCCTCCGACGCCGCCGCCTGCCTTTCCAACCCGACCACCTCCTGCTCGTGTCAACCCTTGGCGCACCCGTGACAACCGTCCTATTTGCTATGCATGTGGTGTTCCTGGCCACGTTGAGCGTCTGTGCCGACGCCATGTGCCACCACCTGTGGATGACCCCAGAACCTACGTCTACGCGGCACCACAGCCCCCGCCACGTCCGTCGGCTGCCGAACAGCTTGATGCCTCCGATCGCCGCCCGTATTCTCGCCGCCGTTCGCCATCCCCGCGGCGCCGTTCTGTTTCGCCACTGCGTCCTCATTCCCCTACGCGCCAGGAAAACTAGTTGCCGCAGTTCCCGAGGCAAGAACTGCGTATTCGGCGACAAGTTCAAGGCCTCGTTTGTCCCCAGCGAATGTGCTCGACGTTTCTGTGGAGGGCCACACCGCCTTGGCGCTTGTTGATACTGGCGCTGCTGTTTCTGTGATGAATGAGAAACTGTGCCGAAAACTTCGCAAAGTGACGACGCCGTTATCCGGATTTTCGCTTCATACAGCTAATGCGCAGCGCATCTCGCCTTTAGCCGCCTGCACAGCCAGGGTCATCATTCACGGTTCCTTATATACTGTTGAATTCGTCGTTCTCTCATCGTGCTCGCATGACATTATTTTAGGTTGGGGCTTTCTTTCCCAACATGAGGCCCTCATCGACTGCGCTCGTGCCGAGCTCGAACTTCTTCCGTGCAGTGCTACCTCGCCTGATACGTCATCTTCCTGGGGCAAACTGTCTGTGGCTGACGACATCGAGATTCCTCCGTGCTCATCTGTCCCTGTCCCTGTCTCCTGCCTCACCGCATCTGACGGCGCCGTCGTCTTTACACCATCCGACGTCTTCATCTCTCGACACGGTCTGCCTCTGCCATTCGCTCTGCTCACTGTTCAAGACGGCTGCAGCCTCATCCCGATCTCGAACCCTTTTTTGAGCCCCTGCATATTTCTCCGGGGCGAATGCCTTGGCCACATTCAGTCCGTCGACTCTTTGCTCGGTCCCGCACGATGCGCCGAATCATGTTCTCTTGCTACTAATTCTCTTACTTTGCCCGCATCTCCCGTTGTGGCCACAGACGATGCCTTTGCCGATTCCGTCGACGCCAGTCTTGCCACACCGCAACGCGCCCAACTACTTCACCTACTGAACCAGTTTAGCTCTTCTTTCGACGTGGCTCAAAACCGACTCGGCCGCACGTCTACCGTGACCCATGAGATCGACACCGGAGCCCACTTGCCGCTTCGTCAACGCCCGTACCGAGTTTCGGCAGCCGAACGCCAGATTATCAACACTCAGGTGGACGACATGCTTCAGCGAGGCGTCATTCAACCATCCAGTAGTCCATGGGCCTCTCCTGTGGTTCTAGTGAAGAAAAAAGATGGCACAATACGATTTTGCGTCGATTATCGGCGGCTTAACAAGATCACCCGCAAAGACGTTTACCCGCTGCCGCGAATCGATGACGCCCTTGACTGCCTCCAAGGCGCGGAGTTCTTTTCTTCTTTAGACCTGCGTTCGGAGTAGTGGCAGGTCCCTGTGGCCGAGGCTGACCGTGCCAAGACGGCTTTTGTTACGCCAGATAGCCTGTACGAATTTACCGTCATGCCTTTCGGCCTTTGTAATGCCCCAGCGACTTTCGAGCGAATGATGGACTCCATTTTACGCGGCCTGAAGTGGACCACGTGCCTGTGCTACTTAGATGATATTGTCGTCTTCGCGCCTGATTTTGAGACGCACCTTCACCGCTTGGAGCACGTGTTGACATGTTTAACTGCCGCGGGGCTCCAACTTAATCTCAAAAAGTGTCGCTTTGGCGCCCGCCAACTGACAATTTTAGGTCACGTCGTCTCTAAGGACGGCGTGCTTCCTGACCCAGCCAAACTTCGTGCCGTCGCTGAGTTCCCCAAGCCGTCGACTCAGAAGGAACTTCGCAGCTTTCTCGGCCTGTGTTCTTATTTCCGACGTTTCGTCCGAAATTTTGCCTCTATCATCGCACCACTTACGAAACTTCTTCGGGGCGCCAACAACCTGTCCGATTGGTCACATGACTGCGACGACGCCTTCATCACCTTACGCCGGCTGCTCACAGCGCCTGCCATTTTACGCCACTTCGACCCCACTGCTCCCACTGAAATTCACACTGATGCCAGTGGCGTTGGCCTCGGCGCTGTCCTTACGCAACGTAAACCCGGATTTCCCGAGTATGTCGTTGCCTACGCGAGCCGTGCACTGACAAAAGCGGAATCCAACTACTCAGTAACCGAGAAGGAATGCTTGGCGATTGTTTGGGCGATCGGAAAGTTTCGCCCTTACGTTTATGGCCGCCCTTTCGATATCGTCACGGACCATCATTCCCTGTGCTAGCTGGCCTCCTTGAAAGACCCTACAGGCCGTCTCGCTCGCTGGGCCCTACGCCTACACTCTAAGAAAAAAAGGTGTGATCTTAGTCTTTTTGGGGGGTAAAACACTTGTCGCTGAGCTGACACCTTTTTGGGGGTAAGGTTACGCTGTTTCTTGGAGACTAAGTATTTATGCTCTCGCACATAGAGTAATGTTACGCTCTAATAGCTTAAACTTGCACTGACATAAGAAGAGTAACTTTAAACCAATTAGGTATAACATTACGCCTTTCTAAAAGGGGTAAATGTTAGCCTGAAGAAAGCATAAACATATCCTAGCATGCAAGGTGCAAGTTTGCACCTTTAGCAGGTAAATTTATGCTACGTCTAGAAGTGCAAAGTTACTTTGTCAAAGACTAAACTTATACCGTCATAAACAGAGCAAAGTTTGCACCCCTGTGGTGCAAGCTTATGCCCTTACGTGATGGATAAAGTTACCCTTCTAGTGGTACAAAGTAATGCCCTACTGCAAAGGGTATCTATGCACTACTCAGTGGTGTATTTATACTGTCCACACGAGAGCATTATTACCCTTCTGTAGCGTAAACCTGCCCACTGAATGCAGGACTAAAGTTGACCCACATGGTAGAAACCCGAGTCTTTCTGGAAGTGCAGGCAGTGTCCAAATGTTGCGACGAATCTTTCACGTGAGGTGGTCTGTGTCATTGTGTGTTCAGGTGCAGGTACTACTGCAGAATGTACACAAAGAATTCATAAACGAATTGGAGAAAGAAACATACCGTCATATTTATTTTGTCATATGCTACACCATATTACAGCAATGGCCCTGGCAGTCTTCTTCATACAGGTGGAGGCAGTATGTACCATGTATTTGACCTGCACAGAGAAGAAAACATATAATGAATTTTGCAACCACAAAGCACTGACGACGTGACCATGGACTTAGTTAATTCAAGTCTAAAAGTGTAAATCACACAAAAGGCAGGGATAAAGGGAGATGCATGAAAACAATTCCACAAGTGCAGGCTTCTGTTTATTAATGAGAACCAAAATCAGAAACAATATGCAGGAAAAACAAAACATGTCTTAAATGGCAGCTACTTAATCACTCACATATGCTGACATTATCACAAGCACACTGGCTTCTCAGGAAAAATCCAGAATATTGTGCCCAGCTGCACAGTCAGGCTGTAGGCATCCTGGATGCCAGACTAAGAAGAGGGTCATATCAAGAAACAGAAAAACATGTGCATGAAATGGAAACTACTAAAAGGCGATAAAATGAAATGCCGTTTAACAAACCCTTCTCTCCATTCTCGTGTGTTTAGTTCTCCATATCTAGAGTGGTTAAGGTTTCATACAGCCCTTGCTAACAATTTGTCTCTAGTCTCTGATGCCATTATATGTTTGTTGCCCATACAGTGAATTTTCTTCCTAAAAGGGAAGTGTAGGTGATTATCTGAGCATCAATGAGTGATACCTCCAACAGTAATTTTCCCTGCATATATTACCTGTGAATTCATTTCCGATTAGCAAACAGCAGGAAGCTTGTGTCTGTAATGGCATTTCTGGGTGCATTCCATTGTCACAGCCTTTCGATAAAGTTTAAATACCTGGTGAAAGGCCTACGCACAAAGGCTATGCACTATAAATTTTAGTGTACCGCTCCTGTAAAACAAGGAAAAGCTTTGGGCTAAACGTGAAATAATAGCAAGGGCAACTTACACATCTAAAGAGTTGTCTCCACTCATGAGATAACGTCATACCAAAAAAAATTATTTTGACCACATTATAATAACGGTATCTTTTATTCACGTTCATAGCCTGTTTCATACTACACCTCTACATTATGCATATGCAAAAAGCTTTTGTTATGGACTGGCCTTCACTGACAGACTACATTAACTACACAAGCAGCATAGAACAGTCTCCTTCTAAAGCACTATTCTTGCTTGAGGAAATTACAAATCTCGTCTTTTTATTTAGACAGTGCCACTTCATCCAATGCTTGCAGCATATGCAGTGGCAGTAATTCCCATGAATTACATTTTGCCGGCACAATAGAATGTAACCTTTACACATCTTTTCAGATGCTCAGCATAATGAAATTGTAAACACTGACTGACAGCATGCAAGAATGGCTATTCAAACAGTTGCCTTCCATATCTGCTGTCACATGCAGGGCACGTGAGCTTAATTAAATTTTAAGTTCACTCCAATGTGAAATAAAACTAATATGGGTTCATGTGAGTTATTGGAAATTATTCACATCAGTGAACAGCACCTTCCTACTCAAAAAGAAGTGTGAACACTGCAAAGAAGATTAACAGCCTCACGTAGCTGCATATCACATTAAGCTTCACATGCATAAACGGTGCTAGTCATATTAGCTTGGTAGCATGCCACCCTGCCAAGCATTACCATAACTGTGTGTCATTTTTTTCTGACGCCAGCAACATGAATTGTAGGCAGCACGTCTCAAACTAATTCAATACGAAATCTTTGCTTAAGTCCAGCCTACTTTTGCAGAAAAAAAACTGCACTTATACTTCATGCCATAAAAAGTGGTCACGATTATTCATACCATTATTTAAAAATTCTTTCAGAACTAAGTCCTTGAAAACACTGAAAACCTCTAAAATCTCTAATAGAATGGCTGTAGCTGTGCAACATAGAACACTGTGTTCACGGATGGACATCAAGAGATGATGAACAATGTCCCAATTACATAAAAACATACATACCACACACATCTATTCCCGGCCACTTGTACGGTTTTGAAGAATCCAAGCTGAACTTCGGTGCTAGGAGTGACAATGGCTGTGCACCTTTGCATCCCTCCTTCTCCCAGGTGCACTGCAATAGAAGCGTCATTTATAGCATTAGTCTAATGGTTAGTGATAACTTATATGTTCATTAAACCACATAATGGCAGGCACACATGCTTAAAAAACGACAGGAATAGTTTGAAAATGAGAAACAACTTTTTATTCCAAATTTTATCCATTGCAGCACTTGCACATATTTATAAGAGGCATAATTGATGCAATGCACTGGCACAAAAGCCTAGACAAACTTCTACAGCACAATGGCCTATTACCAGTGAATTGTCACTAAGTGCCTAACATAATTAACAGATTTTCTAACAGCCACTGCAGAAAAAAGAAAGAACTATACTGTTACTGCTTAAGAGATTGACAGTATTCATTACAGAATTTTTTTTTCGTCGACAGATTACCGCAGTGCAACCAAAATCCTTATTGTTCTAAACAGAAAAGCTTATCGACTAGCGTATTCTTCTATTCAACCTCTTACAGCGACATCAAACCTAACGTCTCACTCTTTCACAAGAGAATACAAGAGCACAAAAAGAGGTGACATAGACTGTACGCTTTTGTGAGCTAATGTTTGGCCACCAACTAGCCCCGACCTTTTCACTAGTAAAAAGAACTAAACAAGTCCACTTTTCTCTATTAGTTCGCAGCCTGAGTGAAGAGCCAGCTACATATCAACTTAACACCATTAGCACTCGCATCTTTCCATTTGAATGCAGTAAAACTGCTGCCATGATAAGTCACATTCTGGGTTAGCAAAAATATTGCAAGGTGTGAGCGAAAACGGCCGCATGCCAGGAAGCGCAGAGCACAAATGAGCTGCTAATTTCTTGCCTATGAATAAATAAATTTCACGTTTACTGTTTTATCGTTTGCTTGCTACTCCGTGGTAAAGAGAAAAAAAAAATTGACGCCGTCCATTCGCAAAAAAAAAAAGCGGCCTGGCAGAAGGAGTTGCCTTGTAGCGCTAAAATTATAAAGGGATTATTGTCCAATAAGAATCACATACAGTGCTGCAGTAGATGTGAGCACTGCGCGCAGTACGTGCCACAGAAGCGCGCACACTAATTTACTCGCCCCTTTCTGAACGGAGACTGCGGTTTCGACTTACCTGCTTCTGCTTTCTGCTTTCTGGGGTTTAACGTCCCAAAGCGACTGAGGCTATGAGAGACGCCGTAGTGAAGGGCTCCGGAAGTTTCGACCACCTGGGGTTCTTTAACGTGCACTGACATCGCACAGTACACGGGCCTCTAGAATTTCTCCTCCAAAGAAATTCTAGCCGCCGCGGCCGGGATCGAACCCGCGTCTTTCGGGACAGCAGCCGAGCACCGTAACCGCTGAGCCACCGCGGCGGCTTCGACTTACCTTACTGAATGGTCGTGAGCAGGGACAAATACTTTGCGTTGAAGAGACGACCGGCAATGTTCTTTCGCACAGCAGACGAAGGATCAGAGCCTGCAGCGAAAGAAAGCATGAGAAAGACGCCTGCAGATTGCGCCGCTGCGATCGTGTGTTGTACACGATAGGCTCCCTCCGGCCGCACGCGACCGGCTCAAAACAAGAAATAGCAACAAGTAGCGGCTCGCGCGCACAATTCATGATAAAGCATCTTTACAGAATACACCATAATTTAATGGCAGGAAACAACCCGTATGACCAAACGAAAAGGTCACTTACTTGTAGGGTTGAAATTTGGCGCGAAGAATCCGTACGATGAGCTGCGCCGCGACGACCTGGCGTGCGCTGTTTCTTCCAGGCGTTCACTCTTTCGCGAAGATGTCGCCCACTGCAGCGTCACACATCGATGAAGCGTGCACGATGAAGTAATCGCTGAGCACAAGCGAACACGAACGCACACGGGCCACACGGCTCAAAATGAGGAATGCGCGCCCTGACTCGCACGCACGACACCCTGCAACAACTACGACGAGCGTCACGTGTAAGCAGCGGCTTCGTCTTCGACTCTAGGGGAGGAAATAGCCAATCCAAATAGACAGGCACGTGACCGAAAAAGAGAAGGAAAAAACTACAAGCCACTGCCATTGCTTTGCGCCTTCTTTTGTTCGGCGAGGCGACGCGCTTCCCCTCTTTCCCTTTTCTCCGCTGACTGAGGGAACCAGTGCTCCAAGGTCATGCCGCCCGCGTGCGGGGCAACAGCCTTCGGAGCTTGCAATGTGCGGGTTCGCTTCTTTTTGCGTGCGCCGCTCTGTCCATGTGGTACTAATTTTTCCGCGCTCTTTGCGTGCTCACAGCTCTTGTGTTCTCGGGTACAACGAGCGCCTTGCAGTATGCGTTTGAAATATTTAGTGCAGCCGGCTGTTACGCAGATGCTGCCGTAAATCTACGATGTATGCAAAAGAATAGTTTTCAGAGTAGTGGAACGTACGTTCTCGTCAGCTCTCATTTACTGCCGCACGAGGAAGGCACTGCGAAATAAATATCAATAAACTGCCCTTCCTGCACTTCTGAGTCATTCATAGAACTATCTAAAAAAGCGATGTAAATGCTAGAGCATTACTGATTCCACGTCAGATACAATAATAGTTTCCAATACTGGTATGACATTTCAGCTTTCTTTTTGCTTATGAGGCCGCACGTGTTAGGAGAATTCGAAAAAAGCAAAAAACCAGCTCTGGTTCAAAAACGCGAAATAGATACAGCTATAGAAATATGGATTTAATAAAGCCGCACCGAGTAGAAAGAAGTTTCAGGCAAACAAAAGGGGGGGGGGGGGGGGGGGGATTCACGAGATTTGAACTTTTGAAGAATTGGCGTAGAAGAGGGTTTCAAGCGGCAGTCGACCACTGCTGATGCAGCAGTTCTCACCTCTCATCGTTCCAGTGTTCGCGAAGTTCTCAAAATATTTTCAAAATGGGTCAACAGAGCAGAAATGGAGCACTGCCAGCGCTATGCCAGCAAGCACCCGTTAAGACGCTTCAACCGACTGGTTATTCGGGCGATTCCGTCTATTATACGCGCTTTCATTTTATTCAATATAGGCAGTTGCCACCGCTGAATTTATGCTTTTGTTAAAGATTGGTTCGTCAGTGCGATACAATGTGTCCTTTAGCTCAGTTTTATTTGTGCGTACAAGACAAAAGTCTCAGTCATCCGAAGCAACTTACGATGATGAAGGAAAACCTGCCAGTTTATACGCCGTAGTTTCATTTATTTTCGAGCTTGGGTCTTCGGGCTGCGTCTATCTAGTGCAATGTACTGTTTAGTGCTTATCATTAGCCTCTAAAAGAAAGAGTTATTTCGTGACGCATGAACCATTTCATAAGAATTCACAATGCACTGCCGCAATATAAGCGCCTTGATTACTGTTTCCTCTGGCACCCGGTTTGTTGCGGAATTCGATGCTTCCATAGCGCCACAGTTCGAAAAAAAAAAAAAATTGGAGGCAGTCAACTTCATTTCTGACTATCAGTACTACTTGACTGCATTAAAGCTGCGCGGAACAACCTAAAAGCTAAAAGTTACGTACACGTACACTGAGTTTAAGCTAATTTCTGCTCTTGTAGGCGTGTAGCACAATTTCATACGCAAGAGAAGTTCGAATAGACTTAAATCGCGTTAGTCGCCTCGCTCCCTGTTTATTAATTTAATATAAGCTGAAATTGAACTGCTTCAATGTGAAACACTTGTATGCGCCAAAACATGATCAGGAAATGCAGCTATCTCGAAAACTGATTACTATGGGCTTCGCTATCTTGTGCCGAGAGAAATGATCCCTAGATTTCTTGAAAAGGAAACGTAGAAATGTCTTTTACGCTGCGTTGAGGAGTTTATGAGCAGATGTACAAATGCTGGTGATCTAATAGTAGACCAGCAAAAGTGCGACTCTGAGGCCTGGCTCGTGTCTTGGTAAAAGGGCTCTAAACAAAAAAGTACCTATATATATGGAATGTTCAGGCCACGTTCACAAATCAGTTCAGATGCAGAATTATTCCTTCCCTAGTTTCTTGCATTTTTGTTTTTCAGCGTTGTCAATATTAGTGGTGAAGATCACGCATTTATCAGCGAGTAGGGCTCTTTTTGGTTGTTGAAATGGAGCAGAAATATGAGAGTGCAATTTATTCGGGATTTGCGTTACACTGCATCTTCAGCTAACATAAAATTACTGCGTCAACAATCTCGCTCGTTCGTCCGATTTTGATTTATTAACTTGTATGCATGTTAACCTGAACCCTTTCTGTTATTCGTCTGTTATTTGCTCAGGAACATGTGCCACAACGAGGGGTTATTCGAAAAGCAGTGCACGTTATTCGAAATTGTACGGAGGGAATTTAAGCGCCCTGGCGTTTATCGTACGCTATTAGAACATGAATAACAGCGCTTACTAATAGAGCTTACGCTGGCTGTGAAGCAAAACTGTTCCTTTTAAAGCTTTTATTACCGCTTTAATAAAAGCTTAACCACAAGCCGAAATTATAAGCGCAATAATTTTCATGCCTCTGGTGTGTTGAAGCGCTAAACTGTTGATTTGGTTCAGAGCTGCGATTGGTCAAAGGAGTAACACAGCACCGATCATGCCGTCTGTCTTTGCTGACTTACTTCTTTTTTAAAATGATATCCAATCATGAGTATGAGAGCACATGCACCGAATATTAGTGATTATTTTGGTCGTTAGCAACCAAGAGCATGTTTGCATGCGTGGTGGTTGTCGTGGCCGATCGCGGTCAATGCACCTTTTTTCAGTAACGTTCTGTGCATCCGCCAAGCCGCCTCGTCCGCCATTATTGCCGACCATGTCAGGCGGAGATGGGCAGAAGATCGCTGTACGTGTTCTTCGAACAAATAGCTTCTGGTCCCTTGAAGAAGCGAGGAGGCGCGGTCAGTTTCGCCAGCGCGGTTGAAAGGATCAATGCAGTGGGGGAGCGTGAGCCAGAGTAGCTCTTAACTATTGTCCTCAAAATAACCCCGCCACCCCGCTTTCCGGAGAGGGCCGTCTTCGAGAGGGGAGGCGGTGAGGGCTGCATACTTTGCTGTACATGTCTTCGCTCAGAGGGAACACAGCTGGTTTGAAGAGTAAAAAAGGGGGTAAGTTTTCTGAAAGAGACTAACGGCCTCCGCCACCTCCACACGGGTGTAACGATGCACTCTGCAAAGTGCACCGTTAGTCCATGCGCCTTCAGATAGCATAAGTCGTGAAGATGCACCCTTCTTACACCTTTTTTTCTTAGAGTGTACAGGAGTATGATATCCGTGTCATCTATCGCTCCGGCCGAAAACATAACGACGCCGACGCATTGTCCCGCTCTCCACTGCCGCCAGACGTTGTCTGCCACTCGCCAACCGGTTGCGCTTCGCTGTCGTTTTCAACAGATACCATGGGCAGCGAGCAAAATAAGGACCCCTGGATATCTTCGCTGGTACGTTTTCTCTCAAATTCCTCGGCGGCACCCGTGCCTCGTGCCCTCCGCCGCCAGGCTGCTCACTTCGCCATTCGTGATGGTCTATTGTACCGCCGCAACTACGTCCCTACCGGCAGGAAGTGGTTGCTTGTCGTCCCTGCCCATCTGCGGTCGACATTCCGCGCCCTGTTTCACAACGACCCGCAGTCTGCTCATGCCGGCGCCTTTAAAACATACTCGCGACTCCGTCTCCGCTATTATTGGCGCGGTATGTCCACCTACGTCCGCAAATACGTCCGCTCGTGCCCTGACTGTCAACGTCGCAAGCCGGCTCCTCACCACTCAGTCGGCCAGATGCAGCCTCTCCCTTGCCCTTTCCGTCCTTTTGACAGAGTTGGGATTGACCTCTACGGCCCCCTTCCTTACACTGCTGCTGGCAACCGCTGGGTTATTGTAGCCGTCGACCACCTCACGCATTACGCCGAAACCGCGGCTCTTCCTGCTGCTACGGCACCACACGTTGCCTCTTTCATATTGCATCACTTCATTCTTCGCCATGGAGCGCCCCGAGAACTGCTGAGCGACCGTGGGCGCGTTTTTCTGTCCGAGGTCGTGGAATCTCTTCTCAAACAGTGTAAGATCACTCACCATACCGCCACGGCCTACCATCCTCCAGTTGATATTACAGGAGTAATATCAACTGAAAGGCAACCGAGACAGCTAAAGACACTCAACTGTGTGGCATGCATTCTAAAGTCATAATTTGCTAAACGTGCAGGAACAAGGGATATGGCAGAAGCTTTATGGGGGGAAGGGGCGGGGAAGAGATTTCACATCCCCAGAGAATATGGTCATCATCTGCGTAAAGGTTTTTGTCACAAATTTGGCAAATTGGACGCATCGCCCTCTTGAAGTGTCTTCGACCTGTTTTTATAGAAGGAGCATTCGTTACTGACCAAAGCAATCGTAGCATGCTGAGAGTGTTGGGGGAGATAAATAAGGGCAAGTAACACGGAAATTCCTTGATTGGAAGTAATTTTTCTGTCGTTCAGCAAGCAAGAAAGATGCAAACAACAGGAAAAGAAAGAAGAAAAAACTTTGCTGCTTTGTGTGCGGCCATTTCGTGAGTTTTGACGTCGAACGCAACTTCCCACAGCTCAGTTATCTGACGCGGAACATTGTGTTGCTAGCTTTGTAATCGGCAAGATATTGTCTTGGCTCTTGACGCTAAACCCCATCTAATAATTAGCTGAGTGAGGATAGAAATATCACATTATTAATTTTCGATAATACGTGCCCTAGAAGTTACGCGAGTCTCAAAGTGTACAATGGACGATCTGCTTACTACCAGAACGAACTCACGCGCAATATTCGCCATGGTATCGATTGGAGTGTTATTCCTGTAGCTTCCTTATACAGAGTTTCAGTCGAAATCCTCTCTAGCTTTAAAGGGAAGCTGAAACGGTTACCGAATTGTACGGACGCTCGCTCATTGAAATCACCTTCTGCACAATATGTAATTCCGAAGTTTTTTCGGCGATTTATGCTCTAGCAGGCTCGCAAGACTCGATTAAATATTGGCCGTTGCTCCGCCCCTGCGCGCGACACCGGCGGGAGGAGCGCGGGCAGAGAGAAGAAAAAAAAAAAGAAGCGAAGCGGAAACTACGTCATCTTCTGTATCCCCGGTCCACTCTTCACTTCCTTTCAATGGTTTTGCCTCGTTTTGCGGCGGTTGTGATCCTTTTCGCTGTTTGTTTCTCCGCTTTTGTGTGCACTTTTTCAGCTCTAACTGCACAGAAGCTGCAAAGTACTTTTCCTGCATGCTTTGAGCATCATGCCGTCCTTCTGTTCGGCGTACGGCTGCTCAAACACGAGCGGACGCGATGATGTTATTTTCCATCGGTTCCCTAAAGAGAGGAAGCTTGCAGCTCAGTGGGTGGCTGCTGTCAAGCGAAAAAACTTCAAGCCGTCGAGCAGCAGCATGGTCTGTTCGGACCACTTTCGTGACACAGACTATTTTCAGAGTTTGTCGCTCATGCGCGACATGGGCATCTCAGTGAAGAACGCACGGCTGAAGCCCGGCGCAGTCCCTTCTGTCTTCGCGCACAAGCCCAACGCATCACCACCACCACGACAAGCTTTCGCTAAAAGAAGAAGACTAGAGGTAGGTGTACAAATTCGCGTAAACGTGCAAAAGGGGGAGGGGGGAATTGCTGTTTTAGGAGAAGTTGCGCTTGTCGCGTCCGTATGCCCGTCGCGAAGTGCGGAAACGTGCAAGGGTGTGCGCGCTGTGCGGAGCCCACGAATGCCATTGGCGACGCTATGTGCTGGGCGGTTGCTGTGGGATATCGTAAGCACCCGAGTTGCTTTCGGCGGAATTCGAAGGGACAGGGAGAAGCACAGAGAGAAGCGATAGCGAGAAAGGGAATGGGAGAGCTATGCGAGTAGAAAAAGTAAACAGGTATGCGCTGCTCGCGCGCGAGTGACCAGACACTGTCGGAAATAACTGCGCGCATGCAATAACTGCGCATATATATACAGAATAAATATACTGCGTGCAATTAATCGCGCACACGGCACCTGCACAGACGGCGGGGTTATGGAGGGGGATGCTGGCTGTTACCGTTACATTTTCGTCGTGCGCTGACTGATACTGCCGCGTACTCAAAGGATGCGGGTTCGATTCCGGCTGCAGCGGCCGAATTTCGATGAAGGCTAAATTCTAGAGGCTTGTGTGCTGTGCGATGTCAGTGCACGTTAAAGACCCCAGGTGGTCGAAATTTCCGGAGCCCTTCACTACGGCGTCCCTCATAGCCTGAGTTGCTTTTAAACCACAATAAACCAATACTGCCGCGGGACCTTTGCTACCGGCTCTCCGCCGCATTTGATTTTCAGAGGGAAAACGCTGATATTCACAACTTATGTCTGTACCAATCGCTTTGACAGCAGGAGTAGGGTGTGTTTTGTGGAGTGGTATGAAAAGACAGGGAATGAAATCTCGGCCTGTTTTATCTCTTGTGCTATAATTAGTCATGAACCTCTGTGTCTTGTTCTTGCAGACATTGGCCGAGCTGCTAAATGACAGCACGGAAATTCCAGCTGAAGCAGCACTAGAGGAGGACAGCCATGTGCCTAGTCCAGGGCCTTTCATCTTCAGCAACTCGCCGCCACCAGCGGCATGTGAAGAGAGTTCTCTGGCAGATGCTGTACAGCCAGACACACCGTGCACCCAGATGGTTGTTGCACAAGTTGCAGAGGCCAACACCAAGACGGCTGAAACAGCCACACAAACCCCGTTACCAGCAGAAATGTGCAGCCAATCTTCGCAAATTAATTTGAAAAAATCGACCTCAACGAAGAAAATCCAGGCAAGGTCTCGTGGTGTTTCTGTTGGTAAGTTGTGAATGCTGCAGACTCATTTCGCAGTTGTTCAAAAAGGATGCCTATCAAAGATTTAAATACAGTGTGCTGCAGAGCATGTACTTTTGTGCCCATTACAAATAGCTAATTACTGTGCGAGTTGTGTTTATGCACACTATTCCACTTATACCCCTTGTGCACCTTCTTTCAGGTATCCAGGTTGGCAGCTGCACTGCTGATGTGGGAACACAAGTAAATATGGCGCACCCCCGTGTTGAAGCTGAAGCTGTTGATTTTGTTGATGAGCCTGTGCTCGATGAGGACAGCTCCGACGATTACAGCCCTTTGGATGAGCTGGAATCAGAGTACGTAAATTTCACAACGTTGATTCCTGCTTAATTGTCTCTCTAGAAGTAAAACAACTTAGCTATGTAGAAATGCATAAACTAGCTAGCTTCTCTAAGTGCTGACTGCCAGGGAAGATTAGAAATTTGCATTCTTGTTGCATGGATGTCCGCTGTTACCTCAATTTTATATTGGACTTTTTTCCAGGTTCGAAGCTGGTGGTGCATCACAGGAGCCATGTCCCGAACAACATACGAGGAGCCGCATCTTTTTAGTCAAAGAAGAATTTTTGAAACAGCTTTTCACAACCTGCAGAGTCTGCCTTGCACCTTGTGATGTAGTGATGATTTGTGAGGGGACTCTGCTGCAGGTGCAGAGTCAGTGTGGAGCTGGCCACTATTTTTCATGGTCAAACCAGGAAATAGTGCATCAGCAACCTACTCTCAACCTGCAGCTGTGTGCAGCCATCCTTTTTTCAGGAAACAATGCCGCTACCACTCTAAGGATGCTGGCTTCATTTGGTGTGCAAGTGGTCACCAACCGGACATTTTTTAATATTCAGCGTTCTTACTTGTGGCCTGCAGTCAAAAAAGTAAGTGGAGGCTCCAAAAAGATTTTAAAGTTCTTCATCCATGAAGTGTGTGATTTTTTCTTTAGGTTTGGGAAGAAGAGCAAGCTGTGTTACTGGCAGAAGCCCAAGAAAAGGCGGTGACACTCGCTGGTGATGGGCGTGCAGACTCGCCGGGGTTTAGTGCAAAGTTTGGCACATATAGTCTTCTAGATGTAGAACGCAACAAGATACTACACTTTGAAGTTGTGCAGGTATGTTGAAATTTCTGCTCTCATTTTACTTGCTGCCAGGGCTTGGCGTTATTCCTCACCATTGATTATGTTCATAATGCTGCCCTTTCATGGCGTGCCATGAAACCCAACGCAACACTTTTCTTACATGTAAAATTGCAGTAACATAATCGTATCTTTCAGTCCAATGAAACTGGTGGCAGTTGCCGGATGGAAAGAAGGGGCCTTGAGCTGGCTTTAGCATACCTCGAAAGTCACGGCGTCAGAGTCCAAGGAATGGTGACGGACAGACATTCACAAATAAAAGCCTTCTTCAAAAAGGAAAGGAGCGACCTCAAACATGAGTTTGACGTCTGGCATGTAGCAAAAGGTACCATGAGCAGTCTTCATTGCACCTAGTGTAACAAGATGTTTTAGACAATCGTGATTTCATTCAGTCAACATCTTTCAGGGGTTTGCAAAAAACTGCAGATAGCTGCCAAAAAGGCTGGCCAGGAGGAACTTGAGCCATGGATTCAGTCCATCAACAATCATCTTTATTGGTCTGCAGCATCAAGTGATGGCCATAAAGAACTGATTGTTCCGAAGTGGACGTCGCTGCTTAATCATATCAGAAATATTGACACACATGAAGAGCAGCTTTTCCCAGTGTGCTTTCATGGAGACGTTCAGCCCAGAAAGTGGCTTCATTCAGGTATTTTTTCTGCTTGTTATTTGGGGCAACTTTGCTAAGAAGTTTTTGAATACCTTTTTACTCTCCTGATAACTCAGTGCTTTCATGTGACGAGCCTTGTCAAACTTGAATCTGAGGCATTGCAAATTAATTGAAACATCACTAAGGTGTGTAGATTGTGAGCACATGTAATTGCGAGCAGCAAGGCAAGCAGGTTTATAAAGAACTCCTTCCAGAATTTTGGCTCACTAGTTACCGTCAGCTGCAAAGCTATGGATTGCAGTTTGCCATTCAAGATGTAAACAAGTGACCTTTAGGCACCATTGACTTTAGAAAATGGATTCATCAGAACAAACTGCTTTGTCTATAGGGGAAACAAAGCTGTTTATCTTTTTCAAGTGTGCATTGCAATTTCATTTCTCTGTAAAATCCGAAAATACTGACATGCTTATTGCGTAGCTTTGGTTTCTCCCGTGGCAACTTGTAATTGCATTAGTATATTCCACAAAATCTGACTCGTGACAAGTTTGTGGCATTTTGTACTCATGGTTGTTTCTAAAGAAAAAAATGGTTATACCTCACTTTTTCAAGACTCCAAGGCATACAAGAAGCTGAACGAGATTGCAACAGCTAAGGTTCTCCTATCTGACATGCCACAGCTCTCAACAAGGTTTCAAACCTACGGGTTGGAAGCATTTCATGCCCTGCTGCTGCATTTTGCTCCGAAGTCCTGCCAGTATTCTAATCCTGGAATGAAAGCCAGGTAAATTCCTAGACTTAATGTTCTTAGCATTGTGGTGAGCCTGATGGAAGACAATCGTAGTTACTGTATAAAGTGTTAGTGTTGGGATTTTTCTAGTTGTGCTGGCAACAGCGACCAGACACACACCAATGGGCATGCTTTCTTAGCCAAAATCGGGCAGAATTATGACTACAGAGGGTACACTTGCCAACATCCTTGCTTTTCGGAGTCAAGCCACTAGAAGCAGCCTGTTGTGCCGGGTAAGCTTGTACAAAATAATTAGTGTCAGGACGTAGATGGTGGAGATTGCACTAACCCAATAATTGCAAACACTTCTAAACTTCGAACGGCTGGTATGGTGTCACGGTGAATCTACCAGCGCGAAAGACAGGGACGTGAAAGGAGACAAAAGTAAATGCAGCATTGTTCGAAAACGCTTTTAGATTTTTACTTGACATTTCAGTCTGTGTTAAGGTTCGTGGCGTTGCACCTATTACAAGATCCCTCAAGTATAAATAATCGATGTTTTGAGTGCAGTATGAAGTAATTTTAATTTGCTCGCTGAATATGGCTGGAGGGAAGCTCATGCATGTTGCATTGACCCAGGTGATGCAGGTTAAGTGCATTTTTTTATTTCCTTATGAATGCTTTGATGACGTGCACCTTTTCAGGACGCGACTTGCAGTACTTCATTATAATGAGAACTGTGAAAGAAGACAAGCATGCACAACAGATGGTGTGGCTCGGTGGAATGTGAAGTACCCAAAAGCGAGAGGTGGTGCACCTACTGCTTGTCCTGTGAAGGAAAAGCCCACATTTGGTAAGCTCATGGAGCCATTGCATTTCCCCACAGGTTACAGTGGTTTTACTTGCTTACACAGGTTACGTGCAAAAGCTGATGGACTACGTTCAGTCGGAAGCAGGCAAGCACAAGTCAAGAAAGAAGCAGAAGGCGGCCTCACCAACTCCACCGCCCCTCAGCAGCTGCTATCCTCGAGTGGCAAAGGAAGATGTTGTGCAGAACAGACAGTCAAGGTTCAATTTGCAGACATGAAAAACTGTAAAACCTTCCTCTTGCTGGCCGGAAGCTTATTCTGGCAGATAAACAGTGCACAAACAAGGACAAAAGAACACTAAATATATGACTCAGTGCTGTACCAGCTGTTCTACATACAGCATCCATGCAGTCTGAGATGCATTGTGTGCGTTTGTTGTCATGCGTTGTGCAGGAGACAGACTTTGGTAGCATCTGCAAGTTTCGTCTCCTGCTGAATGCCTGTAGATGAACGCACAAGGTGCATCTCGCACTATGGACTGTGTATCTAATACATATCTAGAACTTTTGCTGGAACGCTGTGCTGTATACTTTTTTTTGTCATTTTGTGTGCGGTTTCCCTGCCAGAATGAAGCTCCAAGGACTAGCCTGCTCACCAATCTCATATGGTTTGAAGCTGTTAATGTTGCTGTTTTTTGAAGTTATTCATGTCTACTCTGCACACCTGTTGATTTATTCATAGCCCTTGCTGCAGCGGCTGCATTTTAATGCTGGCAAAATGTAGAAATGTTTCTGTGCTACGCAGTATCAGTAGGCATTGAAGGACCCAAGGTGGCCTAATTAAACCAGAGCCTTCCGCTACTCCATACCCAATAGTCCACTTGCAGCTTTCAGGCACTGGACCTCGTATATCACACTGCGGTGTACCATTCAGTCTTGTACATATATTCTTTATGCTAAAAGTGCGTGTTGCAGTCATGGGCTTAAATTCCTTTCACCATGTAAGGATATGGCAACATAGCAATTAGCCACAAGGGTCCATCGCACCTGTCAAGAAGGAAAAAAAACGCTTGTTATTTTAGAGCTAAAACAACAGCTGGAGTTTCCAAGTTCTCTGAATCGCTCAAGCGTGTTGTACAGCCGTGTACTATATTTCTTCATGGTTTACTGTGAGTGTGGTTTCTGATGTCATGGTAGCGTCCTGCAATCAGAGGTCCTGACTGCCAAGCCCCCTTGTGTATAAGAACAAATGGATGCATATTCTGAGTATTGGACTTAGTACTCCTGTGTTGTTTTTGAACTATGTGGATACACTTGCTGCCATTGTAATTGTTGCATTCTCCCATGATAATTTGTTCCCAACCAATTCTTTCTGACTTTGGCAAAAGTGATGTAAGTGATTTCAGTTCTTAAAATATCTTGGGAGTACCATCAGTATGAAGAGCCAGAACTTTCATTTTCTTTTTTTGCAGTCTCTCAATTGGTAGCATATGTCGTACACACACTTTCTGAATACCGGTTGCGACTGCCATTCTGTTTCTGCAGTGATGTTTAGGTTAAAAAGGCACTTTAACATTCATATATGAATGATAATGTCGATGCTAAAATACCCAGATGCTTAGAATTAATGCAAAACCCTGCACGAAGGGGTGCCTTTTAGCATCTTGCCAGGGTTTGGCCGGTAAAAATTTATTATACATGTACTGCGTCCAAGAAATATGCGGGTATCAAATGCACTGCCTCTTGTAGCGATTGAGAAATCTGTATTTTTTTATTCCACCTTTTTATATTAACGAGCAGTTCATACAGGAACAGTATTGACAGGACAAACTGGTTATTGAAGCTTTCTTTGCAATGAACCACTGGTCTGTGTTGGTCTACAAGGTGCTCGTCTCAGCTGACTCCATTCATCAATGCCTGCTTGACGGTCATCTGCAAACATGAAATGTGAAGTAGATTCCTTTCACGATGAAGGCACCATCTGAAGTAGGGCTCTGAGAAATTTGAGGCTAAAGGGTTAAACAAACACTGTTTTAGCCATTTGACTATGGGAATTCTTAAGTTGCGGCTTTGCCATCCTTGGTTCAGACTCGGAGAACATTGATGTGCTTGAAGTTGAAGAAATTTTGTATGTTGTGAATGACGATCTTTGTGTTTCAATCAGTGATCAACTGCCTTACAATGCCAATTCTCGCTTCTTGAGTTGATGTGCCGATAAAGTTCTTTGTATCTTGTTCAGCCTGGCATGCTTTATATGTCATGGCGTATTAATAGGGGTCGCACTGAGATGAAATTAGTGGTGTTAGTGTCACTCTGACCATTTATCATTCTTCCTTTCTCCTCGCCCAGGTCACTTGATAATATGAAATGTGCCAAGAAATGCACCCACCTTATAGTATGGTTTTCAGCTTTCTCTGCTGCAATATTTCCTTTTTAACTTCTGTTGCGTGCTTTTGGCTATGGTTTTTGTTCCGAGCTTTTCCTTAGGTGCAAGGCCTGCTGATCATGCCACTTGTTTTCTTTTTTTAATTCATGTACTTCCATGATTTATTGTGCTCCAAACAGTTATGCATGTGTACATTTTTTTGCAACTGAAGCAGGTTCGTTGCACTTGACAAGCGCCATTATCTGGATTCTTCCAGAATATTGTGTGGTGCTACACTTTTAGAAGCCTCTCTTCTTGTGATTCTATCTGCCTCATGCAAGAGTATTTCACTGTTACAATCTTTCTATGAAACTGTTTTTTACGAGTGTAATTTTAATTATTAAGACTATTGTAGTATTTAATGTAGGCTGAAATTTATTACTGTAGCCTGTAAGGAAGTTCACTCTAGTGATTCTAATTGTGGTATGGAAGGGAGTGAATTTTAAGGGAGGGTAAACATAACAAGAGGCGACAGGTGAGATTATGAAGTTTTTGGGTACAGTGGTCACAACTGACATAGTACAGTGTTAATTATTTACATGTCATTGGAAGAGGACTTTGTTCTGTTGTAAACTGAGTGGGTTGGTGAGTTATGGTAGTAATCTGTTGCCTGAAGTGTCCCTGCTTATCTGTGTTCTTGCACTGTTGATGTTGCAACATTGCAGAGCAAAACCAGACCATACAGAAAATAGCTTCCATTCTTCCTTGTTTCAGTGAGACTGCTCTCATATTTTATAGTTCAGCTCTGTAGGAAACTTGAGGGATGCCCTGTCCATGGCATGTTTTTGCTGTTTCTTGTATGTCTCCACGAACGAAATCAGTATGACATCACTAATTACCTGTGAACCACAGTTCGAAGCACATATAGGTAACACCAGCTGAATATAGCCATTTTTCTTTGCCTTTGAAGCAATGTGTCACGGCTTCTTGTCAGTGTAAAGACACTGTTACGGAACACTGTGTGATGGAGATTGTGAGCTAATGCAGTGCCCAATTTGGAAAATGGCGAGATTATAAATTCAGGCGCTGAAAATCAATGTGGTGCCATGAATGGAATTTGCAGATATGAAAATGAAAACACTAAAAATGAAACAGCTGGAATTATCATTGTATTGTTGGGAATGGGGGACTACAATCTCGTTCTCATGCAGCTCATTCTTAGCATGGTTTCTACAGCCCACTTGGTTCGCATTCTTACTGGTGAGATGTATGCTGACTTGCAAAATCTTTGCAAATAAATTATTAATTTATTGAAAGCATCTGTGTGTTTGTTACGGTTGCATATTTATGAAGCACTCTACACAGAACTCTGGTCTTGCCAGCCATGGATGAAAATTTATTTCATAAAGGTGCTTGGCATTTGCATGAACTCTGAAAGGAGGTACAAATAATTGAACATTAGAGGAATGGCTTGTGTGCATAGCTATATAGGCTTCATGATGTGTACATACCTCAGCAAGTGTAAGGATGCTTGAATCCAGTGTAAGTGCCATCTGGAGATGGATATTTTTTGCGTATGGCACTGACCACGCAACTCGGCAGGATTCTTCTTTTGTGCCTGCCCAGTCGCTTCCACACAAGGTGCACAAACTGCCTATAAGCAGCGTACCTCATCCTCCTAAAATAAAGAATGCAGGTCAATGAAACTGCCCAAGCTACCATATGTGCTCCTTCTCACCTGTTCACACAGCCCCTGTCGTTTCTCGATGATGTACTAGTTTCCTGTTGTGCCAGAGCAACTTGAAGCACAGCTTTATTTAGGCACACATCTTTGAATTTTTTTGTTGATGTGATGCAGCGTGCCTGCTTCTGCTTTCCCGTAATTTCGGGGATCTCTTGACAACAGGAGCTGTCTTCTTCCTCACTCATTACTGAGCAGTGCATGCAGGAACACCTGAGGTGGAAGGTAAAAAGCTGTGGTAATGTTTCAGTGCCGAGACTAGGCAAAACGTCTAAAATGGTGTTATGCATTACTCTAAAAATACGAAAAACAAACGTGCGCAAGCCGAATAATTTACGTTTACTGAAAGAACCTATGTTCAAGACCGACTGTCATACGCAGATCATGCTATCTGTTTAGTTTATTGGGGTCTAACGTCCCAAAGCGACTCAGACCATGAGAGACACCGTAGTGAAGGGCTCCGGAAATTTCGACTACCTGGGGTTCTTTACCGTGCTCTGACATCGCACAGTACACGGGCCTTTAGAATTTCGCCTCCATCGAAATTTGGCCACCGCGGCGGGGTCAGATCATGCTATCATACGGCATGCGCAAATACTGGAGTAACTGCCTGTTCCTCGAATTTATTTGTCGATAAAAATTGTATTTACAACTGGGATAATGTATTGTGCCAACGCGCTCTAAGAATATCCGCGCTCTATGCCTGCATTACACCTGCGTACTCCTCGCAACGCAACGCAGTAAACAAATGCCTGAATGAGACACTTGCGCTGTCGGACCTCGTCAGGAGTATCGCAGTATCAACAAAGCAGCATTTATACGCGCGGGAACCGATTAGCAATCGAGATACTTACCAGTTCACATTCCCCACTCGTGAAATCGCTTCGTCGCTTTCGCTGGTAGCCAACGACGAACTGTCGCTCGTCGGGAGTGCACTAGAATGCTCTTGTGGGGATGCTTCAGGTTCAAAAAGGTAAGGGGAAGTACCGAGCTGAACTGTCCCAGTTGAAAAATACACCAGGATGGCTTGGTGTGTTCTGGTGTTTCCTAGTGTGAACACCAGCTTCTGTAGTGTGTTCTGATGTTAACACCAGACCGGGCTGGTGTGTTGTAGTGTGCACACCAGATCGTTTTGGTGTGTTGTAACGTGCACACCAGCCCGGTTTGGTGTGTCTTAGTGTGCACACCAGCCCGGTTTGGTGTGTCGTAGTGTGCACACCAGAATGGGTTGGTGTGTTGTAGTGTGCACACCAGACTGGGTTGGTGTGTTGCAGCGTGCACGCCAGACTGGGCTGGTGTGTTGCAGTGTGCACACCAGACTGGGTTGGTGTGCTGCAGCGGGCACACTACAACGGGTTGGCGTGTTGTAGCGTGCACACCAGAAAGCGTTGGTGTGTTGCAGCATGCACACTACACTTGATTGGTGTATTTTGGTACCCACAGCGTGCAGTGTTAGTGTGTTGTAGTGCATACACCAGACTGCATGGGTTGTGGTGTGCACACTGTTTTGGTCGTCAATTGCACTTAAGAGTCGATTGGTTAATTTTGGCATGAAAAACACTTTGAATAGGCATTAAGGTTTGGACACCAATCAACCACATTCTGGCTGACACACACAGGAAGTTAGTGTGCTGTTGTAAACGTATACAACTACACTGCAGTACCTAATTTAGTTTACTTTAGTTTGGGGGCATACACAGCAAAGACAAATATTGGCAGAGTGCATCCATCCTAATCTGGACTTCTTGTCTAACGCGCGTCGCACTGATCACAAAGTGTAGTATAGAACTATACCAACCATTTTTCAGGTAAAGCGAAGGGCAGAAGTGTTTCATGCTTAAGCATGCCCTAACTTTGCTTCACTGGATGTTATGTGCTGATGCAAATGCCTCAACATACCATTTCAAGCAGAACGTATGCAGCAGAAGGTCGCCCTTTTAGATCTAATCACCTCTGTGAAACAATGTTGAGTAGAATGATAATTAAGGTAACCTCCTAACATGTTTTCATAAACATGTGTGAAAATTATATATCAAACATCATAATTCTTTATTTACACTACAAATGAAGCGCTATTTTAACAAACCTCACATAACAAACTAACAATCTCACATAACAAACCAAAACACGTACATTTGAACCTTAGGCCAAATATGGCATATGAAAAATGCGATTACAAGCCACATTCAACTTTAGTAATTACAAACAGGACTACACACTGGACATTAGACAGAATGCTTCTTCTATATACAATGACCTATAGCAGTGCAACACAGAGATGCAGAGATGTTTCACAATAATCGAGAGCAGCACAAGGAAATAAACTTCAAATGACATATGCAGCAAAAGGTGCACACCTTCCATGCAACTGAGGCAAATATTGTCACAGAGTGGTGACTGCAGTACAGAGAGCAAGAAGACAGCGAAAATTGCTTCTAACCGAAACTCTTTTTGTGCTGACTTGCACAAGCAAAGAACTGAATGACTCCGCGGCGACGTAGCAACAGGCGAACTCTGCGGTCGGACAGAATGCCTGCCGCTCTTGGCCATGCTGAATTTAAAGCTGATAGCGAACTTTCGAGATAAAGCGTGCAAAGTTACTAGAACATTTTGGAATAACGTAGAAGCGGCTCCGCCTGGATGCGATCAATCGAGATAAATCTGGTTGCGTCTTGCATCACAGCCAAAGCAATAAAGCGGCGCACCGGCAACACTGAAGAATAAACAAACACTACAAAGGTTAACAGAATTTCTCCCCTTTCAAAGAAGCATCGACCCAATGCTTTAAAACATAAGACTACAAACAAATAAAATGGACTGTGCAAAAAAAAACAGTGTGGGAACAGTGTCCTTCAGCATGCATAATTGGGCTCTAGACGGACAACATAGAAAACTTCTGGTCATACGCAGCGTCGCAGGGATTGGCTATAAGCCAATTTAAATTTGTCCCTGGCATCTGTTCCTAATCACTTTCATAGAGATTGGGCACCTTCACAATATGTGACTGGTCGCTCTGTGCCACAAGCACACAAGGTGAAATAACTTTCTGCTCACAAATTAGGCACAACCCAACATCAGTCGGAGGGTGTTCAGTAGTGAACATGAAAGGCATAAAGCTTTCCTCGGTAATTAGTTCTTGGCAGAGCAAGAAGATACTGTTTTCCACTAAAAAGATTTTGATCACTCGCAAGAACTTGCCATCATCTGTTAGAATATATTCAGAGCACGTTTTCTCGGTCCTGTTGTAATTGGCACTATGTACAGTGAACCCTTTAATACGTGCTCTGAGGTATTCACTCATACTGGGCACAGCACCAATGGTCTGGCTGATCAAATCCAGAACATGGCATTCAAGACTGCCAGGCTGCAATGGCGAACCTAATACTCCTAACTGGAGCTTATTGCCTTGCTTCCCCGAGATCAGCTTTTGCTGCTTGTTCAGGTAGGGTGGCAGTAGTACCAGACGCTTCAGGGACTTCTGCACCTCTCGCATGATGAAGCACTCTACTATTTGATGTGGAACACCTTTCGCTGCAGAAACCAGCTTGAGAATGTCACCATTCCCTCCTTCAAATGGGAAGGTAGAGGTTGCCCACAGTGGCCCAGTCATGCGCACAGATTTTGCAAGGTGCACAAGTTGGTGCACATTGAAGGTCAGGGTGTGTTCACCATAGAGAATTGGCATCTGCTCAACAAACTCCACAAGAAGCCTTTCGGCACAAAAAATATCTGTCTCTTCAACACTTGCTTGTAAGAGTAAACTCTGTGCAAGAAGGCAGAAATGGGTCAAATATCTCTGCGGGAGCATATCGAAGAGGCAAGGTGCACTGTAGTAAAGAAGCCAATATCTCCACTCTGTAGCTTTCCAAAACGAGCGCTCAGTTACCAGTCTTGGCAATCTGGTGAAATTGGTGGCCGAATTTTCAACAGGCGGTCATTCAACTCCCTCACATGATTCCCAATGTGCCAGGCACTTCCTGGTGAACACAGCCAAAGTTCAATTTGCTGCGATGTGACACCTTCCAGTACGCAGTGCATGTAGTCCGGTGGAAAGCCCCACGACAGGTCCAATGTGCTGAGGGTTGCGACGGCTGACAAGCCCTTCATACCATCCACAGGACGGTCTCACCTGGCTGCAAGTTTCATTGTACTGTACACAGTGTCATGGCATCGCTCGACCATATCTCGCCCCTCCATGATATATTTCAGGGTGCCTGAAAAAAGAAATGACAGATAAATTTCTCATAGTACTATGCATAATAAACAAAGAAATACATGCTAAAGAACAGACAGGAGAGTACGAATGCACATGTAAGTGATGGTTATGAAATGCTACAATAACTTAAACTACATGCAATGGTACCACATCTACCTTTAATCAATGCACAAGCCCATTTTACAAAATTAGGCTTTTCATGTTACACTCAGAATATGTAAATGGGCAATAAGTCAACATGTGGAGCTTGCATGCCCTATTTTTCACTGCAGAACCCAACTTCCAAGAGGTAGACCTAGGCTATGGGAGATGCTAATGAAAAGCTCTGGATTATTAGGATCACTATGGAATCTGACCTGCACAGTCAATCTTCCTGACCTTTAATGTGCATAGCTTCTGCAGGAAGAGGTACAAAAGTTTACAAGAGTGCTTGTGTAAGATAGAACTTCCAAGTGACAATTTTTTCCATTCTGAATCCATACATGTGCACCACAGGTGACAACTGTGATTCCAGTCTTCACACCTCGTACGTCTTGGATCACCAGACAATAAACTTATCACAAGTTTAAACAGACAGCACAGACATTTGCTCACATAATTAACAGCACACAATCTCCTCGTAGCTAGAAATAAGTGCCCTGTGCATATCTGCACATATTTCTCACAGTAAACACAAAGCTAAATGTGACTGCTCACCAACGCGCAAAACGACCGTCCTTTGTCATTATGCCTGCTAGAGAGTAAACTAAGCACCCCACAACAGCCTTTTGTTTCAGAATACTTATGAGGAGTTTTAGAAGACCTGTGATCCCTATGGTCGAAAACTGCTATACCCTGGCACTTGTCAGGCTCCATCTCTGGAATATGTGAACAGAAAAATTTCTTTAAAAGACTAAGCAGCAGAGTTACAGCTGTCACAATCAAGCAACTTTGCCATCCTTTTCTCTGCCATACCATCTTCGAGTCTCTCTCTCCCCCATATGGGTGACAATCCTTCCCAAGTGAAATTTCTTTCACTGCTTTTATGGGGAAGCACAGATTGTCACGTCATCATCATGGCCCTCCATCACCAAGTTGCTGCAACACCAAGTTCTTTTTGTATTAGAACACAACCTTGTTCAAACTGATATGAACCAGTATTTTTATACCTGGTAACAGTTGATACCAACCACATGGGATACGAGTATGTTGCTTGTTGCATGTGAATGCATTTAAGCAACAAAATTATGTTCTTAGAGCTGTACAGTGTGCAGAAAGCAGAAGAGGCAAAGCTTGTAATATGACTGAAAGAATTCTTACCATCAACAAGTGTTTCTTTTTGAAGGCACCAAGAACAGCCATAGTATCCGTTGTATTGCTTAGCATTCAGCAGTGAAGCGCGAGCTGGCGAGTCAACACAAAAGCACAACACATTCACTGTTGACTGCACAACTTTGCTGGCAAATGACCACGTGAAGCTGCCCATAGTGTGGAATTTCTCAACAAATGCAAGTAGAGGCGAGTAGGTGGGTGACCTTTGGCACACCAAATGACGCCGATGAGGATGTTCTTCCAACGATAGGGAAGAGGGAGCTCATTAAGCGCTACTTGAATTGGCCAGACTGACCCTTTGCTCGACTTAAATACTGGCGATCCATCGCTGTTAGCGGTAACAGTCAGGTCACTCCAATTCATGTTCCTTTCACGGCGGACCTTTCTGTACAGTTGGCCATCTGTGATATCCTTATAAGCTCCCTGATGAGTTTCAGCTGTGAGTTTCTGGAGGTTTGCGCCAACTATATCCCCAAACTTCTTTAAGAGACACTGTAGCTGATGCTTGAGGTCGACAGTTATGAAAAAGCTTCCTTTTTTTCACCAGCTGTGCCACAGTCATTGTGGCTGCACAATTAGTGCAGTGCTGGAAATCTAGGCCGCAGCTTGATGTCAGGCACTCACACGTTGGGCAGTATGTATGGACTTCCACCATCCTTGATTTGTGCAAATCCCATAACTTCCTAAAGCCATATTTTGTCGATGGGAAGACGTTCTGGCCAAGAAATGCATTCAACAGCTTCAACAAGCTGTCCACTTGTGTCCAAGGAAGGCCAGCAGCAACAACAAATGTTAATAATGTTAATACACGCAGCATCGCCTGCAGGTGGGTAGTGTTCTGTGTGGAAGTCTCGACTCGGAGTTCACTCTGATAAATTCCGACAAGTCTTCATCGGGGTCCTCTAGCACATGGTTGTCAAGCCCATTGGTGTCCTCATCAAGCCTTGGCAGTTGTGCATCAGAAATGCTGTCATCAAGATGCAGGGTTGAAGGCTCATCATCCAAGTTGGGATGACTTGTAGAGGCGTTGTCATGCACCTCATCTTCAGGTTGCTAAAAAAACATTGGAAAGGCTATATCAGCAACAGAAGAAAAAAACATCAGTATTGAAGTGAATGACTGCAACCTGTTCATGTATACCCCGAGTTGGTATCATTCCGCATGAACATCATTCCGATTCCCTTCACATTTTAATATTTTCATCACAGGTTTATGTTTTTTTCTTTATAATGATCCATAAGAGATAGTATACATGGACCACCATGTGACACTGACCTACAATCACTAAATAATTTATAATCGAATTTCGTATCTCACCTGTTTCAGCTTCAACAGTCAAGTAATGGCTACAACGTGAAAGGTCAGTATAAGTCACGTGAGACACAAATAAAAAGTGAAACATAATCACTGCTTCATAATTTTAATTCACTGTGATGCTAAAGACAGCTTGCCGCAAGAGCTGGAATGGCAATGGGTTTGGTGCATGGTTCATGGGAGTTGTGGCGTCCTAAAGCGACCCCGGCTATGAGGGATCCCAAAGTGGAGGGCTCCGGATAATTTCACCCACACCTGGGGTTCTCGAATGTGTACTGACATCGCGCAACACATGAGACTCTAGCATTTCAACTCCACTGAAATGTGATCATAGTGGCTGGGACTTAACCCCCGCTTTTCAAGTCAACAGTCGAGAACCATAACTGAGCCACCACAGCAGCAGAATCGCAATGAGTGAAGCAGCAGCGATTATATTGCAGCTGTCTTCATGCCTCATGTGACCTATACTGACCTGACATCGTAGCCATCACACTGCTTTTGTAACAGAAGCCGAATCAGGTAAGAGATGAAATTTGATTATTATTTGGCAGCTGTAGCCAGATACCTCATGGTGTTCCATGTATAGTAATGTCTAACGCACCATTACAAACAAGAAAACATAGGCAACCAAAATTTGGTATCTACACTCCTTTAAATTTTATATGGGAAAGTGTTAAAAAGGTAGGACCAAGAGTGAAAGTGCGACAAGCCGCCTTAAAGTTCAGCATTGCCAGTTTCGTTGAGTATGATTTCACAACAGTCACACAAGGCAGACAATAACAAGAGACGCTAATATTTTTAAAAAGACAGTTGCTCAACAGCGGCATGAGCCCATGCATAGAACAAGCATTAGCACAACTGAGTGGGCAGGAAACATAGGCAAATAAAATAATACATTTTCTCATAATACCGCATCTGCCTGGTTCACAGGCAGCTAACATTAAACTATCAAAAGGGCACACAAGAAACCAAACATGCATTTTCGGGCTCAACTGCCAAGCACCTAAACACATAGTCACCACAGCAAGTCTACGTGCACAAATCTATGTGGCTTCGCTTGAATTCAAGAATTGCCTCTGAACACCTCAACATTTACACGAAAATTTAGATTCATTCTGGGGCAAAGGGCAGTAGGGTAGTACATCAGTGTGTGTGTGTGTGTGTGTGTGTGTGTGTGTGTGTGTGTGTGTGTGTGTGTGTGTGTAAGGGGGGGGGGGGCAAACCACTTGAACTGTGTACTGCTTGGAGATTTTTTTTTCTTCGGAAAATTGGGATAAGCAAAGTTTTCCTATGCAAAATTTCAGGCTTGTGGAGGGGGATAGATTGTCCCCTTTCAATGGGTGAGGTGTGTTTCCAGAGTCAGCGCAGAGGCTCATGGAAAAGTCGTCTGCTACAGCTACTTCCGGTTCCAAATTTCTCCCCCTGCTTGTTGCTTCACGGCAGTCGCTGTGTTAATTCGCTTCTAACACTAATTGATTTCCACTGCAACACCGCTGATTGTATTGCATCATCGCAAGACCAACCAGACGTCGACTCTGTTCTGCTTCGTAGCGTGTACTCGCATGAAGTACAACCACAATAATGTAAACGGTCAGATGCTTCCTATGCGTACGCAGTGGGACGTGTTGAGACGCGCTGCGCGCACGGTTGCATGTATGTGTTAGCCCACTGGCAGCTTTTACACGCTTTGAGGCAAATACATCAATCGTTTGCTAAACTGTGCAAGCTCAGCCTTCGTTGCCTTCGTGATGCAGCAAAAAAAAACAAATATATAACGACCAACGCGTTAAACTATTTCGCGCACACAGCCGACTGCCGTGCATACACTCGAGAAAACACTCGTACCTTTCGTAATTGTCATTTTCTGCGCTCAGGACGCGTTCATAAACAGCACGCGCTGATCTTACGGTGCAATACGCAATGTCGCAGCACAAATAGATTAGCGAATAAACGATGCACGAATACAGGGCATTTGCTATGCAGAAGGCAGTGCATGGGAGAAATTTGTAACCGGAAAAAGCTGACAGACGATTCTTCCATGGTTGTTTGCATACACTTCGGAAACACGCCTCACCTATTCACCACTGCCTGTTAAATCCGCCCCCATCCCTCAAATATGCACTCGCCTCGATTCGGTGCGGGCCCCACGACACGCTAGAAACAGGCTTACTTGCCTCTGCTCATCGATTTTTTATTTTTTTTCGTAGAAGCCCAAGGTGCAGCCCAAGGAGTACGGGGAGAAATTGGGGGGTAGCGGGCGTATTTGGAAACGTGCCATGCGCAACGGCTCACCTGTGAAACTTCATTCGACGGTTCCCTTTGCCGCTGGCTCCACACGGTTTGCCGCGGAACTTTCGCTGACGACGCACCGGGCTCAAAATAAGCAAGTTACCGTTTTTTAGGAGGCATGCTGCGATAAAGTGCACGGCCTGCTGGTAAAAGAAAGCCTTCGAACCGAGTACCAAAAAGGCGACACAGATTAACAGACGCACTCAACGAAGGCGAGGCACGAAGGAGCGCACCATGGAAAAATAGACTGCGCTATTGGCGCGCGGTCTCGGCCTCCACAGTTACGTAACCATCACGCCGCCGCTTTGCACCTCTGAACTCTCAAAACAATACCTTTTTTTTCATTAATACAAGCGTAAATGACCGTTTTTCACAGTTCTTTCTTCGCGGTAGATACTGTAGATCTGTGAGCAGGGAAATGTTTTGTCATGCTGTTTCGGTTTCGGTTTATAACAGCCGAACGATGACTGTACCGTCAAAGTGGCTTATAGGTCAAGAAGCGCGAGACATGAAAAAAACTACAATATAATCTCTGCTTCTACATTCGTTGTCATTCCGATTCTTGAAGCAGACTGCATTGTAGCGAAGTAAAACGACTAATCAACGTATCGCAGTTTTTTCATGTCTCCCGTGACCTGTGAACCATAAGCACAGTGCAGACAACTGACACAAACAGCACATGCACAGAATAGCAATATATGTTATCAGTATCAGTAAGCGCGATATCTGCACTATGAAGGACCAGCTTTAGGCCCCGCTCTTGCCTTGTTAGCTATAAACACACGTTGGCGTCACAGCCATCGCTATAGGCTGTTGAAACCGAAATAGCACGAGAAAGAAATTTGATTATAATTATTTAGCGCTCGTAAGAGAACACCACGGAATAATCCATGTACAGCAATGTCTTGCGCATCATTACAATCAAGACATTACACACAATTAGATGCATATACTACTGTAACCACCACAGCGGCTTTCCTTTAATTGTAATCAGAGATGTCCATCCCTTTTGCTTCCGCGACCTGTACCATTTATTTTGGCTTCCTTTACTGAGATCTTTGTTTCAGTTGCTGTTAACTGGTAAAAGTTAAGAAATATCACAGGCAGAAAAATTAAGCGACCACAGAAAGAGGGGCCTGTAATTTGAGGGGCCTGTAATTTACGAGCGAGGGCTCATTTCACATGCGTATACTTCTTGGATATTTTTCGCCGAAAAAGTGGAGTTCGGCATGGCCTTCCTACGTAATTTTTTTTATTGGCGGGGGGGGGGGGGGGTTAGAGAGTGCCATATTTCTACTTAAATCATGCCTGAGTTTCTGGGTTTGTCATACGTACGGTTTATTATTCTTAGCTGTTCGCATAAAATGATCGCGAAGCTTTTTTTTTTTTACCAAAGAAGCTTTTCTCAGTCTAACTGGATTATTTCCACCACATTTTGAGTTGCATAATGCGCGCAGTTCCTTTTTATGAGATTTCTATAGCTTCGAATGTGACAGCAAGAACTTATATTAGTAAAGCTTTTTGACGGGCTAGTTGGTACATATCCATATTTGAAAGGGTGTGCTCTAAAAAGACGTACACAGGAAAAAGATAGAGACGAGAGGAAAGAAGCGCATCTTCCAACTTTACCCAGTCAACCACGGGTATCCGGGGTAGGTCCGAGTAACGTCCGAATCTCCAGTGCCAGGCTGGGATGTCCATAGGGCATGCCTACGTATGTCCATATTCGGATATACGCATCGGAGATCTGTGTATGTACGAGGGACGTTCGTTTTTAGATGGCTGGCGGACATCCGCCGGCGGATGTCCGAGGAGTATCCGTAAACATCCCTCTTGGGATGTGAGCTTACATGGCATATATAATTTGTTTTCCCTCAGGCGAACATTTTAAAACAAATTCTATTTTGCCAATGCCAAAATTCACACAATCACATTTCTGCCACCAACTAGTTTAATATTCAGATTGATTAAGATCACTCAACTGTGGTTTTGATGTAAAAGAACCAGAATTAAACGAATCGCTTGGCTTTCTGGCGCCAATGCTCATAATTAACGCCCTTTTATCCTGCAGCACTCCTTCGAGGTAACCGAGGCATGTAGCCATGCATGCTGCCTTCCATGAAAACAAACCCGAATAAACTCCTACCAGGGGCCGCGGCAGAGCGGTAAGCCTAAAAGTCAACCCAATCCAATCTATCAGCCAAGCCAATATTTGTGGCGCGATGGTCTCGTTGGTTTTCGTCGCGCGGTGCTCCTTTCGACCTTTACTTTTGCTGCAATGTGCGGTTTGTTCGCTCTGTGGTTGCTTGGCTGTGCTACAAATGTGTTGTGTCATCTACGCGCTCGAAAAGACGCTCGTTTGATTCTGAAGCTCTCATGAAAAAGCTCCGGTGTCGCCTGACCCCTTGCCGAGACATGCTTTGTTGCTTCGGATGAAAGAAGCGGCCATGGTGTTAACACTTGCGAGGTAAGTAACTGTGCTTGAAAATTACTTTCAGGGTGTTGCTGTGGGATGACTAAAGCGCATTAACGCAGTTGTACTCTGTTGCGCTACTTGTTTGCCACGGAGGGGAAATTGCAAGCACTATGCAATAGCTGCCGCAAACGTGTTTCTCGTGTTTGTAAAAAAAAAGTTGAGACGGTGTTTAGTTGCATGGTGTGAATCTTAAGGCAATTGCGCGTAGGTTCATAATTACGATAAAACAGAATGCACGAAAAGCATAGCGCCAGGACGGTGTTAGTTTTTCAGCGCTTCGCGACTGAGTTTTTCTTTTCTGTTGCCTTTGCAGTGTGGATGTGGCCGGGCTACCGAGTGTATTGGTGCCTACATTAATTATGCCAAGCCGTGCAAAGCACAGGTAGGTTGAAAATGTCATATAAAAGTTGTCCATACTTCCACAGCTTATCAATTTATTTATTAGGCTTGTCAAATGGAAGTCTCCAACCATCCACTCACTGCACAGTACTTTGCACTGTGCAGTAGCATTGTTTAGGACAGCTTAACTGTTGTGTTAAATTTGCGAGCTTCAGTCACATTTTTCACTTACTTCCCAATCACTGAGTGCAATGAGCTCTTGCAGTGCTTTGGTATAACTTTGCCAAACATGTTATGCCCACAGGGCTCAATGCTGAGCCAGATAGCAGGACCATATATGACACCCCTAGAGCCACATGTTCCTGGATTGTGACCAGACCTCTCTTCCTTACTCCTGTGCAGCTGTGGATCATCAAATATGCTGTCAGTGCCCTGATGCGTGATTCATCAGTGAGCCCTGTGGGCATTGTAGTTTCGACAGAGATTGTGTTTTGCTGCATCGTTGACAACGTGCTGTATAAGGTGCTCTCTCGTACTTTATTTTCTTGTCCATACAGTGAGGATGTGACTGACCTAAGCTAGCAGCTATATAGTACCTGCAGCTTACAGCAGCAACCTTCAGGTAAGTTTGAACTACAGTGCAAGTTTGACCCTGTCACATAATGGATACTTTCCTTCTGTTTGCTTTGTGCAGCGGAGGGTATCTAGCTATACTGCAGTGTTCTTGTGCAGTAATGGATAAAAATTTGTGGGATGAGAGTTCTTTGTGAAACATTTTCTCTGTGCTGTTAGCCAGAACAATTTAATCAAAAGCCTAGAATGAGGAGGGGACATGGATACTCGATCTTATTGAACAAATTTCAGCTGACTGCCTGGCGAGGCAATGCAAAAATAAATATTTTCGGAAAATCGACATCCAGCAAACTTTTCTCTATGAGTGTACCTTGTGCCCAACCTAAGTCATTAGCTAGCTTGCAACGATGTGGTAAGGATCCCTACTCTTGCACTTGAATTTTTTTGACCATCAGTATGGAAGTGACTGCCTGTGGGAGTAGCTGTGGTGTCTTGCAATGTAAAAGACAAAAGAGCTACTACTGGGGCAAGTTGGAAATACATACTTGAAGGAATTGGTGAGCGCTATAAAAACACTGAAAACGCACAGGACGAAGCGCTTTCTAAATACTGTTTAATCTCAGAAGAAACATGACTATATACACACATTTGACGACAAGAATGAAGGAAAAACAGGTAAAAACTACGCGCGCTTACAACAGCCGAAGATTACTGTTCTTGAGGGAGGTTAATTCTGTTCCCCCTAACATCACTGAAGGGGAGCTGACGCATTGCTTATCTGGTTTGGTTTGGTTTGGTTTGTTTTGGAGCAATGTGCATTGCAAAAGCTTTGATAATTTCTTGTTCCCGTCCGTTTCTAGCCCTACCTATTACCTTGGTGTTTTTTAGCAAGGGTATGCATTTACAGTGTGCGAAATGAGCTGCCAGATTCCCGGACTTTGCAAGTTGTTCACATGATCTTTCGTGTTCCCGGAGCCTCTTGTTAAGGCATCTTCCCGTTTGCCCTGCGTAAGTTTGTTGGCAGCTGAGCGGAATGCTGTAAATGACGTTTTCGTCACACTTTACATAGGTGTTTTCATGTTTGATGTTGCACCCAGGTTTCTTTTTGTGGTCTTCATTCTCGTTGACCTTTTTACACATTCCAATGAGCTTATTGGCAGCTGAAAAAACCACCTGGACTCCGTACTTGTTAGCTGTCCTCCTTATTCTGTGGGAGATATTGTGAACATACAGCATCACGGCAGGGCGTCCCTCGTAGCTCATTTTCTTAGTTTTGTAGGACCCAGTAACTTCTCTTAGTAAGCTTTCAGCAATGCCGCAAAGTAACTGCTCCGGATAACCGCTCTCCTTCAATTGGGAGACCTGTTGGTCTACGCTGTGAATTATCGAGTAGGGTCAAGATTTTTTTATAGCTGGTTTCAGGCAAGACGTAGCTACAGCTCGCTTTACAATTCTGGAATGACTGCCATCTGCCATCACAGAGCGTGGTGTTGAGGTTCACATGAGCCTGGATACTATGCTCTGTTATGGCAGATCACGCAGCAATGTTGTTTTGCTTCGCCCCGCCACGCATCACAGATCCTGCAAACTTTTGCGGCCAACAGTACCGTGTTATGGATGAGGAAACGCCTAGTGTACCTGTGGCAAGTGGGTGAATCTCCTTGCAATGGTCAAACAAATGCCAGTATGCTGATTATATACGAAGTGCATGATGACTTGTGCATGATACACATTTGCTGCATTTATATTGGTTATGCCTATGCTTTAATTCTAGTCAACAAAAAAGGTGAAGAAGTTGAGAATGGCTGCGAAAAGAAGTGCCAATGAGGACATTGTGGCACTCAGAGAAAGCAATGCGCTAAAAGAGGAGCTGGAAGCCCTCAAGAAAGAAAATTCGAAGCTGTGGCAGTTAAACATGAAGCTGCAGGAGCAGCTTCTGAAATGCCTCTCAGCTCCAGGTTAGTCTTGTATGGCAGTATGCCTACTTCTTAATCTGGATACCGCTTGCTACAGCCTGTAAGTTAGTACTTTTTTCTTGTAAGCTCCAGTGTGTTAAAAATACACAAGTGCATTATAAAAAGGACTTCTTTTTGGGAAAGCAAGTGTTAAAAATTTTGCATGTTTATTACATTCCTCATTGGTTGTAGAAATGCAGTTTTACACTAACACCATGGCTTTAATGATCCTAACGTCTGCATCACAGTGGAAATGTGAACTTTAGCTGCATATGTTCATGTTCTTAGTGGAGCTTAGATAAATTACCTAAAAAGACCAAAAACAAAAAGATGAGAAAGTATGATGAAACAAGAAAAAATGAACTTGCTAAACGGGAAGTCTAACACAGCAAACGTTTTTGTCAACAGCTGCTGAAGTGAGCAATGTGGCTAGCATTGCACTCGTTGAGAATGCCGCTGAAGACACCCCTCCAAGGGCGGTGACACCGTTACCACAACAGTGCCACCCCATCCTGTCACTGGAAGGGCCCACGCTGCTGTCATCTGAAGTACGCAATGCGTGCTTATCAGCTGAGGAAGGTATGGAAAGTCATCAGCAGCACTCCGGAATCATGTCTATTATCTGTGCCCTGCCGCGGTGGCTCAGTGATTACGGCGCTCGGCTGCTGACCCAAAAGACGCAGGTTCCATCCCGGCCGCGGCGGCCGAATTTCGATGGAGGCAAAATGCTAGAGGCCCGTGTACTGTGCAATGTCAGTGCACGTTAAAGAACCCCGGGTGGTCGAAATCTCCGTAGCCCTTCACTGCGGCGTCCCTCATAGCCTGAGTTGCCTTGGGCCCCAGTAAACCCCAGTAAACCAATAAACCATGCCCACTATCTGTAATTGCCAGTGACATTGTTGCTGAGTCCTTAACCTACCACTGGGCACATTTTTTTCAGTTCGCAGCAAGTTTATAGCCCGTTTTTCAAGCTGCAAGGATAGCCTAATGACGGAACGAACAGGGAAGGGTATAGAAATGAGGAGCTTGTTACAGCATAAATAGGAAGGTAGCCAGCAGTCATTAAAACCAAAGGAAGCATACGAGAATGTTGTTTTTAAATCACTATTCATGATGCTAATGGGAAATTCATCGGTACGGGCAGCAGCCATGTTGAGAAGGCTTGAAATTAACCTCAGGACAGCGCAGTGCGTGTAACATTAAGAGACAGAAAGAGAGTAGTGCGGTAGTATATGGTATGGAGGACAGGTGGTGAATGGTCCATTACTACTTATGAAATAGA
Organism: Amblyomma mixtum; assembly: GCF_055824585.1. NCBI lineage: Eukaryota > Metazoa > Arthropoda > Arachnida > Ixodida > Ixodidae > Amblyomma > Amblyomma mixtum. Next base: position 70,244,442 of record NC_143017.1, on the reverse strand, counting down.
TTCCAAAAAAAGGTAAACATTGCAGACGAGATTAGGAAATCTGTGGGCTGTAGGATGGCTGTAGCTGGCCCAATACTAAATTGGGGGTCAGTGGGTAGTGCTTTTAACCTGGTTTGGGCATAGGCAGGATGATGAAGTTCACCACCAGAAATAACTGCATTTTGCTTTTCTTTGCTATGCATTAAACGCAAGTACTAAGGGGTAGCTAGCTGTCTTGCCATAAGTATGGATAAAATTGATCCCATATTTCATGTCTGCATAACAAAAGAATAATCTAATTATTTATTTGATATGCTTCGAGGCTGAGGGTATTGATTTCAGCGTAAATTGTATGAAATGTTGTTCCTACTGCACTAGTCTGAATTGTGGCTTAATCTCTACTAGGTAAATATCAAGCTTGTGTTGTGCCATATTGCGTGCAGACATGCCGGCTTTGGAAGGAGGTGAGGCATCTGTGATGTCTTGAGAAGTACACCTTCCAGCAGTGCCTGCTGGACCGCCTGCAGCAGAACCACGACCAGTCCAGGGTGTTTGTACTCTGACAGACAGTGGAAAGGTGAAAGCACCTAAATTTCATGTCTTATGAAATGTGACTGAGAACTGCTTGCTGTTGCATCAGTGGGGGTAGCATGCACATATATTCATTCACCGGTGTTGAATGTTTAGCAAGTTGATACTTGTCTATACTGGCTATAGCAGCATAAATAAGACGTGGCACCAGAATTCACTTGCATCTGTAAATTTTTATTCAAGAAACACAGATTATAGAATGAAAGAAAAAAAAGAAACAGAAAAAAAGGTCACCATCCAAATCGAGCAACATTTGTCCTGCTGCGAAAATTTACTAGACGCTCATGAAACGAATTTCACCTCTACATGTAATTGTTATATCTGCCCTTTTATTCCCTTAGGTAATCTCTGGTGTCGCAGTACAATTAACCAACTCCTATAAATACTTGGGTGTAACCTTAAGCCAAGATCTAATCTGGAATGCGCATGTCACTAACATTCTATCATCAGCTAACAAAACCCTTGGTTTCCTGAAACGTCATTTGCGCCATGCACCGCCAAACGTTAAGCTTCTTGCCTACAAGTCCCTGGTTCGAACAAAACTAGAATATGCATCCCCCATTTGGAGCCCTAACCAAATCTATTTGTTAAAATCACTAGAATCGCTACAGAACCGAGCCACTAGATTCATTCATTCATGTTATTCATATGATATCAGCATGTCATCTTTAAAAGCAGAGTTGAGCCTAGCAAACCTTGCCTGTCGTCGTCGCATCGCCAGTATGTGTTTATTTCAGAAGTTTTTTTACAGCTCATTGCGTATTCCACCCTACATTAGCCCTCCAGGACGCATTTCACTCCGCCTTGGTCATCCCCTGCAAGTTTCCCGTCCACAGACTCACACCACAACGTTTGCTGCATCATTCTTTCCTCGCTCAGCCAAACACTAGAACGGCCTTCCACACGACGTCGCTGCAACCACCTGTCCATTCTCATTTTTGAATTGTATAAACGCCATATTTAATGAATAACATCTTTGTACACAAAATTTAATTCTATTTGTACCCACCCCTTATGTAATACCCCCTAACTGGGGGTCTTTAAGGTAATAAAGTGAAGTGAAGTGAGGTGAACGGAGTGGATTCCAAGAGAAGGCAAGCGTAGCAGGGCGCGGCAGAAAATTAGGTGGGTGGATGAGATCAAGAAGTTTGCAGGGATACGGTGGCGGCAACTGGCAAAAGGACAGGGTCAGTTGGAGAGACATGGGAGAGGCCTTTGCCCTGCAGTGGGCGCAGTCAGGCTGATGATGATGCATGTGGGTGTCTTATATTTTGGTGTATGCTTTTCAGCTGTGCACTCTTTCTTAGCATTGTCATGCGTAGTAAACAAGCTAGATGCTTTACAAAATTTGTCTATTAGGCCAGTTGGTTTAGCACACTGAATTTTGAATGCACGAGTAAGGACGGAGGAGAAGTGTTTGTCCCGTTCACTTCTGTCCTTCATCATTACCAGTGCTTTTAAAATTCAGTAAGCTATATCCATTTTATTTTGGTGGTTTAACGACAGGTATATGGGACTAGTTTTGGTCAGGCTTGAACAGTCAGATGTTTATTTCTTGCGGCTCGCGCAGTTACTTTACAGGTTCAGTTTGGTCCACAAAGGTAGCCCATATAGTATTGATGATCACTAAAATTTTTCCATATGATCATGCTTAGTGCTGCTTTTAAAAAGAGCACTGGCAGCTAGCACGCCAATGAGATGTTAGGGGTCAGTGCAGGTTGAGCAGTAGAAGAGCCTGTGTTGCAGCCATGTGCCCCACAATGTCAGCAAAAGGGGAGGCATGAGGGTGAAGCATGAGAGGCCAGCTCTGTCGGAAGGGTAGCTTGTCTTTGTGTGTGGTCTTTCGCATTGCTTAGTCATCATGACATGTCTTGAGAAGGGAAACTGGTGGCTATAGAAATTTCGTGACCATTCCACTCTACAAGGGGCACCATATCATGTGAAGCACAAACAGCACGGCTTTTTTGTGTGCTGTTCTTATTTTTTTAGCATTTGTTACTGTGCGCACATACTAATTGGCTATGTCCAGCAAGGTAGAGCCATTTTTCTGAAATTATTTGCCGATAGCATTCCAAACATGAATTCAGATTAGCATTAGCCAGTTACAAGCACTGCATGCAGTTACCTTTGATACTCCACTGCTGTTAAGAAGTGCCACTAAATGCCCATCGCACTGTTAATGTCCACGCTTAAGTTCTGCAGTTATTTTCAAGTTTTAAATGATTTTGACCTTGGTGCTGTGGCAAGTGCTAACACTGAGTTTTAAGCCAGAATGCACTCGGTAAACAATGATAATTTGTACATTATGTACGTCCCTTTCAGTTCGGCATGCCATTTTTCTTTTTCCTGCAGGTACACCTGGCCAATGACCACGAAATATCGAAAGAGGCATACGATGCTCTCATGGCGCTGCCAAAAGATTCGCTGTTTGTCAAAAGAGCGGCAACCACATTGTGGTCAACAGAAGTGCTGGCTCAGCGCAGCTTCACCGGAACGCTGTCCAACAGATTCCTGGCAGAGGGTGGGGACAAGGCACCGCAGAAGCCACTGACGCTGCTGAAGGTGGAGACGATAAGGGGTAATTATTGTATTCTACTGGGGTTAGCACATGTGCATATTGTCATATTGCATTAACATATGAAAGGAGGCTATCTCGACCTTGGCAATAGCTCATGAGAAGGTAATAATTATCAAACACTATTTGACTCATATTAGAATGGATCAATTCATTGCATGGCTTTTTGTTGTGCACGAGAATTCATGTGCAGTTAGCTACTTGACAGGCATAATGAGAAGCATTTGGTAGAGATAAAAACTTCCTACAGAGCTGAGCCGCTAGATGAGTGTATGACATGAGCACTCCACATCTGTGGCAACAACCAAAGAACATAACTTGTTTTGTGATGCTAAAATAGGCTGTTGTCACATGACAATGTTGAGCTGGAATGTTAGGTTCTTAAGAGCTGCGCATTTTTAAAACCTTTAAATGTGCACTGAACAGGAATCAGAACTCGTCTTTTTGCCACGGGAACCCGATCTACACATTCCAAGCATTCTTAGAAACTTTGAACTATTGCCCTCTGGGGCTGATTTTCCTCATTTAAATGTGATTAATGTCTGGCTCCCGCCTTTTTTTTTAATTCTCCGCAGTCGGGGAGGAGTCAGCCAACGCATGGAGTGCCTTGCAGGGAGTCGCATGGCGGCTTTGCTTTCGTTTTTATTTTGCTTTTTTTTACATTTCCGTGGATAAATAGATCTATTCAGAGACTACATAGCTGCAAATTAGGCCCACAAAAATAAAAATACGCGTGGACTCTGCTTTCGCCAATCACTCCGTATCGCTCTGCCGATGGCAGAGCGGCAAGCCGCCACAGGACTGGTTGAAAGATTAGTCGACTCCGCCCACTGTCTGCGGGAGAATTAAAAAAAAAAGGCGGGAACCGGGTGTTTAATTCGATTTAAACTAGAGAGCCCGACTGCACAGGGAAATAATTCGCAGTTTCTAAGAACGTTCGGAATGTGTAGAACGAGTTTCATCGGTAAAAGATGAGTTCAGATTCCTCTTTAGTGCACCTTTAACGCAAACGCTGATGGTATCATTCTTATGTATCTTCCTGTCCTTTTTTGTTATTGTTTCATCTTTATTGCCTTAGCAAAGGCACTAATTATGGGATGGTTTAGCACAAACATATTCTCGGGAAATGTACGCAGTTCGACCTGCTGTACACTTCGCATACATAGTAGTGCTTGGTGTTCTTTGGCTTTGTGTTCAGGACCATACCATGTATGCATCTGCTAGGGCACTGGGCACTGCCTGCATTCTTACAATTGACAAACGCTTTTTTCTGCTGACCTTAGTCATTTTTCTGCTTTACACTTGGCGTGAATATTAAGGCGACATGCTCATTTTGATGATGTAGGCAGTGCAAAGTGTCACAGCAGCTGTCGTGCTTGCAGTATTGGCACTCATGGCCTTTGCACATGCACAAGATTTGGCAACATAGCTTTGTGCAACCTTTCTAGAGTGGAGAAAGTGATTTGTTTACATATCTGCTGAGATTTACCCAGAATCAGAACACCTTGTTGCACTATTACTCTTATTAGGCAGAAGTCTTCTAGGCTTAATTCTAGGCTCATTTACAACTTTCTTTTGATGTGCTGTGTTTTAGGGTGTTTCGCTTAAATTTGCTCACCATTACTGCTGCACATGCTTCTACACTTACTAAGAGCAGAAGGAATGGCATTGTGCATCGTCAGAGCTACAGCTTTGTGCCCTAATTGTGTTACAGGTGTTGAAACATGGACGGTCTCACACCAGGATTTGGCCCTTTTCATGTGTGAATCGAACTATGGGTTCATTTTCTAACCCAATTTTCGCAGCAATGAATGACTCTGCAACATCAACATGGCCCCAAAGCCATACAATTAATTTTTACAAAGAACTAAAGCTGGATGAGGTTGTCCTCTGTGTCCCTTTGATATGATCAGGCGAATGAATTTACTTATCATGTAGCATACTGTTCTTTGTTACAACAAGCCGTGGCGTTACAAGTAGATGCGGCGGTTTTTGTAGTGCTGAGCTAATTGTCAGGCTAAGACTTACTGTATGTCCTGGAAATTGGTTCTACAACAACAATTCTGCCGAAGCCAGAATAATAACAAAGCTTGCGCTATTTTTAACTCTTATGCCTGATTTTCTTTCAGTGTTCTTCAGGCATTATGCCCGCAGTCGGGGAGTGACGGACGAAGCAGCCACGGAAGCTGAAAAAAGCATAAGACTGTGGCTATCACAGAAAACTTGCGAACTTCGCCGAAAGAGGCCCGCTGCTTCAAAGAGCTAAGCGAATCAGAATAAATTTTGTTTCTTTTTTCTTTTCTACATGCCCTTGCAATTTCTTTTGGCAATCATACGAATTGAGTATTGGCGTATGCGTGCAAATTTTGTTTAATTTTCTTTCCCTAAAATTTCTATTGGTAAGTGTAAAAATTGAGTGCTGGTGTATGCATGCTGTTATGTGTACCCTAATGCACTGCATCGCTATCAAAGCACATTGAATTTGCGTTTTTCTCACGGCCACTCTGCGTACACACAACTCTTCTCTTTGAGCTCTCCAGTGATAGTGAACAACTGCGCAAGCATTGCAGAAGCTGGTGGTTTAACTGTACTTGTGCAGTTTATATCAGCAACAGTACCAAAGACAAAAGAGGGCAGCTGTCGAGCTCACACTTGCCTCCTCACGTGTGAAGTTGGCGTCTTGTCGAGCCACACCTTGCCTGCTTCACCCACGTGCGCTTCT